>NC_135417.1:9900000-10200000 GCF_051991245.1 Festucalex cinctus
ATTCTATTTCGGGAATTCCATTTACCTCTGAATAAAGAAGGTCAAGCTCAGCCTCACTGGGTTCTTCTTTTGTAGTCACAATTCTTGGAGTTACAGACTGAACCTGAAGGCAAGAAGAGCCATTATTTATCTCCGTGGTGAGCTTCAAAGGCAAACTTGTGCTCTAAATCACCTTTCTCATAACAAACTGGAGAGTCTTCTGGTCGCTCCACTTGAGTTTGTGGAGTTGTGACTTGAAGGAGGACAGGATATTTGCAATAAGCTCCTCTGCCTGTCCGACAATAAAAGACGCCGAGTCGAAATATCGCATGTTAACGCGCCGGTAACGTCCGCGCGGCGTCTCCTCACCTCCCCGCTGGCGACGTCCTCTCTAAACAGACGCGCCAGAACGGCGTCAAAGCCTCGCTCCGTTTCCAGCATGCAGCGTTTCCAGCGCGGGGCCGTGGCGAAGACCTCGCTCAAAGCGCCCGTCATTGAGTCGAGGTCGCGTCGCCTCGCCTCCACGTGGCCCAGGACCACCGACAGATTATTTGCCGTCTCCGAGAATCTGGAGTCCAGGGCGGGCAGTAGGGTGTGCAGCAAGTTGAGCACCATGAACGTGTGCAGGGGGCCACTGAGCAGAATGACGGCGGGTCAGAGACTAAAAAGCGCGTGAGTGGGGGGAGGCGCATTGTGGGTCACTTACAGTACCTGGCGCTCAGCTCGTGGCCGGTTATCCACTTGCCGACGATGTCGGACATCTGCACGATGTAAGGCAAGTTGTGCAGGAGGACGTGGTCGTCTTCGGTGAGCGGCTGCGTGTGGAACGCAGCCTGCAGGCAAGCCAACCAGTCAACAGCTGGGGCCTTGTGCTGTGGATTTGGGATATTTACAAGGGGTAGAGTTACGTTCCTGGGGGATCGCCGTATGACAAATTTTTAAGCAAGTTAGGTAAAAAACAAAAAACAAAAAAAACACTAGAAAAGTGTTGATATGTGTCCACACCAATGAGTGGAAATCTGACATTTTTCAAAGTGTTACTCCAACACTGTATAGTGTAGAAAAATCTACTTGAAAGTACTCTACACTAGTGTCAGTGTTAAAAATATAACTCAAAGTACACTTTACTCTGGTAAATGGTATTCATTTTAACTCTGACTGCCTAACGTTATCCAAAAAAACCCCCCAAAAAAACCAACCCAGACAGTGCGAGCCGAGTTCGAGCATTTTAACTCATCTTTCAAGGCAAACAGAATATTGTGTGCTATGACTACATAAACAAGGTGGCTACCGCATGAAATATCACATTCCATTCTTTCATTAGAAAAATAAGTATGTTTATACCTTATTCTGTTTTTTTTAGTAATCACCATTTGAAAACAGGTAATTTGAGTGACATCGAGCGAAAATTGAGAAAATAAGGAGAAAAGAAGCTTTTTGTGAAAAGATACATTTTCTGCACAACGACTTTGACAATATTTTTTGGTTAGCGACGTCCTGTGAACTAGATTTAATGTAACAAGGGCTTTAATCCCTCACGTCATCCTTGAAAATGTTCTATTTCATCATAGTCAAGTTACATTGTAATTTGCTCCATAGGGAGCGTATCGAAACAATGCTGCCATCTGCTGGCCATAGTTAGTGGGTATTTGTGATTTCACAAACTCAATGATAAGGCAGCGCTGCACAGGACATTGCACTGCCCAATGAGAAAACAATGAACGAAAAAAAAAAAAAAAATAAAATAAAATAAAACGTTAACGTCAATTAACGTTTATGGCAGAATTCATTGGGATTTTAGTATACGTCATTAAACGTGTTTGCCAGTCAAAGAGTTAATAGCGTTTTTTTGTTGTTTTTTAAATCAGTGTTAAAATAACACTGCTTACTGCATATTTGAATGAACACTGGAAATTTAACACTGACTGATATGCTGTGCATGGATTTTACCTGCAGCTCCTTGATGGTCAAGCGTTGAGAGAGTTGCCCTTTGGCCCTACGATGCCTTAGAGGTGCCACGGCAACGGCCAGCTCGGAAGACAGCAAGGTGAACGCGCTGACGTGGATCATGGCGCTGCCCGGCGGGGCCCCCAGCAGCGCCAGGTACCGATCGCACGAAGCCAAGAACGGACGCAGCGTCTATGCGAGGACGAGGAGCAAGAGCGCGTAAGTATCCCGGCGAGGAGACACGCCATTGTGTCATTTCACCAACCTCCCTTATAACTTGAGATTTCTCAGTCTCGTTGTTCCATTCGATCGGGATCAGCAGGTCAGGCTGATCGATCTGGAGGCAGAGCGGCGGCGTCAACGGAGTGCGATGTGTCCCGCGGCAATATCAATTCAGCAGACTGACCTGTATGTATCGTTTGGTCTTCTTGCCGGACGTGTCCGTGGGGTCTTCGCTGACGTAGACGTTGAAGAAGGGGAAGGTGGCGTAGTCTCTCATCAGCACGCTGAGGGTGGAGTTGAAGTCGGTTTGGTTCCACTGGCCCGACACTGACCAACCGCCAAGCTGCAGCCACAGCGAAAGGAACAGTGAATACAAGTGTAAATATGAAGCGATTGCTAACTGTTTAGCATCGGCTAATTCCCTTGTTTACTCATCAAATAATGTGTTTATGCATCGTTTGTAAATGATTTTTTTAGGACAGTATTACGTGTGTAATAAAGATATAATTATGTGTGTGAACTAAATGGTAGTTAGTGATTGTTTACTAGAAGTGATCATTACTAGCGCAAAATAATGCTAATCGCGTTTGCTAAACATTTAGCATAGGCTAATACCCTTTGTTTACTCATGAAATGATGTGTTGAAGAATAGTCTATAAATGATTTTTAGGAGAGTATTATGTGTGTAATATAGATATAATGTGTGTGTGAACAAAATGGTAGTTAGTGCTTGTTTACATGAAGTGGCCATTGCTAGTTTGCTAATGCTAATCGCGGTTGCTAACCGTTTAGCATAGGCTAATGCCCATGTTTACTCATGAAATAATGTGTTAAAGCATAGTCTGTAAATCATTTTTTAGGCCAGCATACATGTGCAATGTAGATATAATGGATGTGTGTATGAACAAAATGTAGTTAGTGTTTGTTTACCTTAAGTGTTCATTGCTAGTGTGCTGATGCTAATCGCGATTGCTAACTGTTTAGCAAATATTGGCCATATGGGGCAAACGTTTCCTTCCTGTTTTGGCAATATAGGCCTACACTGACACCATTTGTTTAGTGGCTGATATTTTCAAAAAATGTTTAGTACGGATTGCATTTATCATATGTAGATAAAATTCTTATGATTGTGTTTATTTGAGGTCTGGCACTCATTTATTCCAATAAAATATACAGATAAAAGTCTATTGACACTCGGCCGTGTCACTTGAAGTGAAAATAGAAGCCAAATAGGATATCACTGTGTCACGCTACTTTTGTCCATGTTGCGTATCATTCTTGACTCACTTTGTGAACGAGTGCGAGGAACGGCTCCACTCCAGCGATATCCAAGGATTTGGTATCCATACAGGTGCGATAGAATCCTTTCGCCTTCTGCACAGCTGAACTTGCAAGCCCGTTGGTTGATTCTGGACATCGACGCAATAAAGTGAAAAGCCAATTAATTTGCTTTTTTTTTTTTTTTTTAAATAATCAAAAATGGCTAATGACTCTTTACCCAAAAGCTCCCTGAGATACTTCAGCAGCTCAGTTTTTCTGTCCAAGGTCCTCTTCTCTTTTACGTCTCTTCTGGATTTTTCTCTCTGATGTCCGTGGAGGTCAGGTGAAGGTCTGTCAGGTCCGCATGAGAACAGGAAGTAGTCACAGGGATGCGTGAAGGGGTCCGCGGACATGGAAAGATGGGCCGAGGCCCTCTGGCAGGCTTGGGAGTCACAAGGGCCTACTACAAGGAAGGAGAGCGAGAACAATTAGACCAACGGGAAATATGTGCATTTGAGGTGTTTTCTGTGTGAGTTTGGGCCCACCGAGAACGTCCTGGTTTTGGTGACGAAGAGATTGATGTATGTAGTAAACCATCCCAAGGAAAACGGCGCACAAGATGAAGAGTGACAAAGCACAGCTGCACTTTACCCACGCCGGTTTAGTTCGTTCAGCGGGTTGCTGGTGCTCGATGTCTGACTCTTGTAGAAGCTCCAGCTCGGTTTGCGGCTGGGCCTCTGTGGGGTCTTGGGTGGGGGGATTCAGCTGGAACAGAGCTGATGGGGATAGCACCATCTCGGGTTCTGGCTGTGATGACAGTTGTGCCGATACCTCAGGCTATAAAGTATATGAAACAAGACAGTCCTTTATCTTTAGCAATGATGCTAGGTATGTAGTTCCTTCCTTTGCTATCAGCCTCTGACAGCTAAGCTTTGCAATTTTGTCATAATATTATTCCTAAAGTTGTCAGTCACCTGGCAAGAGTTTTCTGTCCTGGCTGCAGTTCAGCACCAGTTTTGACAAGTTTTTTTTTTTTTTTGAGCTGTCAACCTGCTCCATCATGTAGTAAATTTACACACTCCACATTTCTCTACACATGATTTGGAAAAGGATATTTTGGTTCATCCTGTTAACTTCCTTTAGACAGTGACACAACTAAATGCTGTAATTCGGGGACAATGATAAATAAATGCCTTGATAGCTAACATTGGTGTGCTGAAGCATTTGATCCAAGCGTAGCATCATAATATATCCAGACTGAACAAAGGGTGTCCAAGGATTGACCCTTGAGGGACTCCACGTTATGTTCAATCACTTGAAACTTCCAATGGTCACAAAGTAACTCCTTTTCTCCTAGTAGGACCTGAACCATTTTAGGACTGTTCCATTTAATCCTACCTGAAGCGAGCAGCTGATTATTTGCAGTAACTCAGTTGACAAGAGTCCACATGGTGTTTATCAAGCACGTCCTCTGTCAGGTTTGTTTACTCCTTACTGTTATGGTCAGGGAAGGAAATTACCAGAGCCAAAAGAGACATCCCCTTTTCAAAAATAAAACACCCACATACCCAATACTAAACATACACAAGAACCTTTTCTGTCCTACCTGAAGCCCACTTGGAGTTTCACTCATTCTTAGCATTTGGACGTCTTGCTGCGTTTCCCTGCTGGTGTTGTCCATCTTTTACATCTGATGTGTTACATATGTGTTTCAGCTTCAGCGCCCCCCCACCACCTCCTCCTCCTCCTCCGTCAGACAGCTGTCATCTCAGCTCTTTATCTGCTTTTCTCACTCAGGTCTTTCTTCTTGCTAGACTGATAAAATAAACACAAGAAAGAAAACCCAACTCTTCTGCACATAGACACCAGATAATATTTTCAGTTAATGGTCAAGTAACTTTCAGGATGTATTGTAGTGGATGAAGTGCAGACAAGACGAGGCTCCAATATGCAACATCGGATATGCCCGCTGTGCATAGTTTGCCAAAAACCTGACAACACAGCAGTGATCAAATCCAGGCCAACCGATGGCTTTTGATTACTGTTGCACTGCAACAGATACGTGTAAACAAATTATAGAATGTAAACATTCCAAGGCGCACACAGGCTGTCGTCATTATCAGCGCAACGCATGGCTGGCGGCGACTGATACGAGACACGTGGGGGGTCCCGCCGACAACGTGGTGCGTTTTCGTCATCGAAGCTGGGGTTGGGAAACACGTTTTGTGCTTGTCACGCATCACAAGACACTTGTAGTTATGCGAATGGGCATCTAATGCAATGAAAAATCCAAAACTTTTTTTTCAAACATTTTATTCATTTATTTTTTTCAAATGGGGATAAATGTTTTTTGTTTGTTTTTTTAAAGACACATACCTTCACACATATCAAACACTTGTTTATATAAAAAAAAAGGTATACAAAAAGGACAAGGCAACATCACACCGGATAAATGCAGGCATCGTCATACGCATTTGAGCACGCAAAGGCATTTAAAGCTGTTGGTGCAGAAGACCGTAAAATAATACTTGAGGAATACCAGCACCTACAGTACACAGCGAGCATGCAATGCTGAGTTACTAACTGTCATGATGTCTTGCACCGGGTTCGGTGAATAATGAATTTCCATGATTGCAACCCGGCGTCCATTGTGACGGACCGCCCGGAATACAAGCGTGAAGGCACAACGCCAGGATAGGAGAAAAACAGTATGATAAAATTAATACAGAAGTAGAAAAGGTGAATAATGGTAGATAATGGAAGTGTTTACTTTAACCTCAAGGAAAGAGATTAAGGTCAAAATACAGAGCTCAAAAATGAGTAAATGACTCAAAAGGAAAGAAAAAAAAGAAAGAAAAAAAAAAGGTTCGAACACTTCCATTAGACAGCTTCTAAATATTTGGTCGCTATGCTCAAACATGTTCCCTAAAATGTCTTAAATCTAATTCCTAATGATAGGACATCAGACTTAAAAAGAAAAAAAAAAAAAAAAAAAAAAAAAAAAAAAAAAAAAAAAAAAAAAAAAAAAAAGGTCCGTATATTGTAATATTAGGTAAAGCAAAGAGGTTGTAATGCGATGCGACAAAAAGACGGCGCCTACCATTGTGTGCTTGATTTTTTAGCTTCAAAGTGACGCTAAGCATAAAAACATAATCCAGGAATAATCACACGTCCTGTTTTGGAGGCATGCTGGTGACACTTTTAGCTACATGATGAGATCCCCGTCATAGAATCTGTGCTGGTAACGCTTCGCTCGGCTCACAGCATGCGCCTAATACTTAACTCTGCTCTTAACTAGTTTGAATGACGTATTTTCGAGGAGGCTGTTATTTGCTGATGTCCTCCTCAGCCAGTAGCCAATCTAAAGTGGCAACAAACAAACACACAGGAGGCTCCTGCTGAGCGAATCTATCGTATGTGATCCTTTATCGGCCACCAGAGCAGCAGCTGGAGCGTTCCCAAAGGGACGGGAGCGCTCTCTTGATCCAAGCGGTCTGTGCAAGATACGCGGAGCATTGTTGATTTTTTTTTTTTTTTTTTTTAGCATAAACATACGACAACGAGAAGGCTTAATCTACACGAAGAGATCTGTGGCGGCGCAGTACATTACCTCTGCACTCAAGTGGACCGAACGACGACGAGAGGACGCGGCACGGCATGCAAAAACGCACCCTGGTTTCCACGCGGGACATTCACACGGAACACGGAATAAAAGCCCTGTGTCGCGAAGGCCGAGCGCTGAATGGAACCTGTGCTTTTGGATTTGGTTGAGATTTAAGCGGAAAAGGGGAAAGGGGGGGCAAGCGGGGATTTAGAGAGTCACCGCGCCGTCTAATTGGCTCGCTTGGCGTGGCACTTCATACACAAGATGCGGCCATCCAGCGGGTAGCAGCCGTTCTCATCCGCTTCTATGGAGAGAGGGCGAGCGCAGTCCTGTGAGACACAACAGAATCCAAAATCAACTTCATTTTTTCAAATAGGTGAAGAGTCTGCTCTCAATACTACAGCACCACACACACAATACATTTATAGTAGTCAATTTAATTTATTCTGTGACAATGCTCATAACTTAAAACAGAACCATGCATGATTCATTGAATATAACAAAAAAAAAGAAAAAAAGACATGCAGCATGCTTCATTAGAATCAAAACATTCAGTGCCAAGGACGAGTTATGCCGCTTGATGTTTTTTCATTGGGAGGGGGTTGATGGGGCGCTAATACTGTTCCCATTTAAATTGCAAGTGATTGAGGAGTGGCAATGAGCCAAACCGCCAGTAGAGGGTAGCATTTCTGTTTGCCAACTGTTTACAGTGGGGGCTGCAGCTCGAGTTCTGACCAAAACAAAGAGATCAGAACATATTACTCCAGTCCTTAAGGCTTTACAATGGCTCCCAGTCATCCCATCTTACTTCGCAGCGGTAGCACTTGAGATGGAAGTTCTTGTCAAGAGCCACGACTCTGACTGTCTCCTCGCTGCCTGGCGCTGGAATAATGGGCTCATTGCAGCTGACACACAGTGGGGAGAAGCGCCTGGAATCCAAAAATAGTTAAGCAAATGACATTTCCACATGCTGATTGGTCTAAATGAGAGTCGACTCCACAATTTTTTAGCGCAGCTACTCATTTCACTGTCATATATCACACCGTGTATATGTGAATCGCGGGAATTTGGCACCTGTGGTAATCCTGGACACAGTAAGGGTTATTGTTGTCGTCGGTGATGAAGGGCGCCCCCTCCAGTATGCATGAGCAGGTGCTGCAACGGAAACAGTGCGAGTGGAAACACTGACCGACCGCCTTCAGCACACGGTCCGTGATCCTCTCCCCGCATCGGGAGCACACTGCCAGCGAATTCTGAGGAGGAGCAAAGGGAGCATGGAGATATAAAAACACACCAAGTTTGTTTCAACGGCAATGGTGCACATTTTTTTTCCCCATTTTGTTCACACAGACACAAAAAACCTGCTGATTTTTGTCTCTATTGTAAAGTTACTGTTGAAGTTATTTATATATATTTTTAATTTAATTTAAATGTAATCAGCGATTCTGACAAATACATCACACTGTCTCACTGTATTGTATATTTGGCACACGTGTACAAAGACTTCCAACCATCTGACATGGTCGTCTCACCATGTAGCATTCCTCGCACTCGGGAGCGCCCTCCCTGTCGTAGAACTGCATGCCCTGCAGGGGGCGACGGCATGTAATGCAGCAGAAGCAGTTGGTGTGGAAAAGTTTCTCCATGGCTCGCACTGCCGGCTGAGTGCGGGACAGCGCCTCGCCGCACTTGCCGCAAACGTCTGAAATGAGACAACAGAGGCTTACTGAGGTTCATCAAGACAAGACCAAATATCAAAAGATCGTGAGCGCGTACCGGTAAGTGGGGCGGGGCCGACGGGTGGGTGAGCGTCCATGTTTTTAATGAAGTCCTTGGTCATTCTCTCAAGTTCCTCCACTTCTCTCATGTTGAGCGGAACCCCCCCTCCTGAGGTTAACACTGGGCCAGGGGGTGATGGCTGTCAAAATGTAAACAATCAATTGTAAATTATTATTTTCCTCAAAAGTCAAGAACATTATCTATGACTGCAAATAGTCATTTGTGGTGGTTTACATTCATTTTGTTGTATTTGGCTTGATTTTCCCCACAGAACTGCAATCAACACCTCAGTCAGAACAAGACGTTAGTAAATGGACCGGAGCAGGTAAATACAGATAACCAGCAAAAATAAATACTTGGGAGTAAATGACAACAGTGGCTAAGGGTTCAGCTTGCGAATGCCACATGATCAAACCCAGAAAACAAGTCAGCCATGATAGTCATCGCGTTGGCATTGTGACGTCATTTTCAGCCGACAGCAACTGGCAGTACAAGGCAAAATGGGCGCTGAGATGGGATAAAAACGGGTGGATTTTCTTTCTTAGTTCATATTCCACAAACGCACTATTAACCCGAATGCCATGTTTAGACTACAACAGATTATTACGAACATTTTTTTTTTACTTGATTTCCCTTATAAATGCGAACATTAGCCCCCCCCAAAAAAAGTCTATCCTGTCAAGCTCACATATTTTGTTGTTTGTAGAAAATTTTCAACATCTGGCTGAAATCACAAATGCACCTTATACTGATATTGCCTCTGTTTGCCTTTTCTACCATTGCAGTTTTCACACGCGCACACTGAACATACCGTGGCTGCAGGGGGAGATTTCATTGGCTGATTGAAGGAGGAAGGCGGAGGAGATGCCACGGTCTTAGTTTGAGGAGGAGGCACGGCAGCAGGGGGGTTTTGGTTCTGACTGACAAACTGAGGGCTCTTCACATGATTAGCGGCCATATTGTTTGGCGGAGCAGCAGGTGTAGGCGGCGAGGCAGAAACTGGGGGCAAAGTGCTGTTGACCGGAGCGGGGGTTGTTTTCTGCAGCCCACTGCCCGAATAGGGAGACTGGTTCAGGTTCTGGTTGAGTTTTTTCGCCAGCGACGAAGACGAAGTGGTGATTTTTGCTCCAAATGGGGACTTGGCCACCGGGGGCGGTGGCGAGTTGTGGTTGGCCTGTCGGTTCGTCCGCGCTTTCAGTTCCTCTGCCCAGGGCGCGGGAGAGGGGCGGTCTCCCATCTCGGGAGGGGGGAGGAAAGAGAGGGCCGGCTTGGGCGCCGTTGGTGGGGGCCCGGCTGGTTTGGGTGACGGCGCAGTAGAATATTGGTTTGACAACTGCGGAAACAAAACATTCACATAAGACATTTCATTTCATTAAGTTAAAAAAAAAAAAAAAAAAAAAAAAAAACTATTTCAAGAGCCTGTAAAGTTAAAATCTTGTTAATTTGACACATCTCACACAGACAACTGTGTTTTTAAACAACATTGCCAAACGGAAAAATCATCCACAATATAAAATGATCCTCTGGCAACAACAAGGCACTCTAAAACCAGCCACACTAATTTGAAGTTATTGTCCACAAGCTGGCTTTTGGACCGCTCTTCTGCCTTCTCTCCATTACGTGCGGACACTTGTGGATAACATCGAGGCGCTCTAAAGTGACCACTATCTTACTGTTTGCAGGGAAGATGCCTTTTTTGGTTATAGGCACAGCTAGCTTGCTATAAATGCATGTCACAAATACTCATTTTCATTCATCTCAGGCTAGCTTACATATATCTTCAAACATTATTTAGAAACAACTCACTGAAGTCAGTTAAAAGAAAAACAAAACAAAAAAAAAAACAGTCACCAAGGGAAGGTCATATAAGGCGCCGAGACGCATCAACAGTTTTGAATGAGGCGCTTTGATAAAGCAAACAGTACATGTCATGTTTGGAGCTTATCAACAGGGCTTCAGCTTTCTGACATTTATTTTGTAGATTTGGAGCAAACATTATTCTGCCCTGGTTGTGCATCTCCCGCTTGGACTAAACACACTCCATTTATGGACCTCTCTCTGGGTCTCTGGCAGCACATTTTGGCTCCATCACACTCTCACGCTCCACTCAGTGTGCAACCTTCTCGGCAAGAGTCTCCTCTTCTTTTTTTTTTTGGGTGTGTGTTGTTTTTGCCAGCCCGATGTGCTGTGTGTGCAGTTCACTTATCATCGAGCTTTCCACCTGAACTGAGACTCATAAAACCGGACCTGGCATAACTCCAAATTATTTCCACTGACCGACCAGCCTTTGTTTTGCTTCCTTCCTCGGTCTGAATCTTTTTCTAGTCTCATCCTTGTTATTATTCGGCGAGTCAACCCCTAACTGTGTTTAACAGCCTGTGCTTAATCAGGTTCATAACATCACCTTTGCTTTCGTACCTTAGGGTTGAAGGGCGACCGTGTTTCCATTTCTGAAAGCATGTCTGTAAGAGAGTCGATCTGCCTATCGAGACTCGTTTGCTTGGTCATAGCCCTCTGTTAGAGAAGGGAAAAAAGGAAACATTAATACAGACTGGCATTTAAATATGACTCAATGAATGACTGCACAAAAAAGAATATTTTGTCTGTCAGTCATCTCAAGCAGTTGACACAAATAGCATTTAATAATTTTCATTAAAGTTGTTTTGATTAATCAAGTCAGCCCTGTTTTCTAGCCTTGATTCAAATATACAGTATTGTGTTTATTAATCTATTATTGTTTTTTTTAATGCCATTTTATGGCCTCAGACTCAGTGTGTGTCCTTAATAAAGTTTTGATTTGATGAGGAGTCCATCTTGGCTTACCTGAGGGTGCCCAACAGCACTAGGAAACGCGGGTACCGGTGGAAGCGGGTGGAGGTGGCGGAGGAGGAGGAGGAGGAGGAGGGGAAGCCGAGAGGCTTGCCAAACGGGCACTCTCGTCAGGGGCGGCCGGTGGGGGGAGGTCATCTGCTACGGGGGGCGGAGCCGGGAAGGCTGGCGGGGGGGCGTCCGAGGCGAGAGGTGTGATCTGGCATTCGAGGGGAGGGGCCGGCAACTCGTCATCCATTGGAGGGGGAGGAGGAGGGGGTGGGAAATCTGGGGACAACATGGAGGGTTTTAAAGCCAATCACACATCACAACAGCCAAGGTCAAAGATGCAATCATGTGACATCAACGCGGCAACGCCCATTGAGAGGCGGAAAAATGTGGCGGGATTTCGGCGGCTGCAATTGAAGGCTGATTATGTCAGAAGGCTATCCTGAGGTTAAGGTTATTTTCAAATGCAGCGCAGCCCTCAAAAGTGGCTTTTTTTTTTTTTTTGAGGAAATTGTGCTGCTATCCTTCGCAAGCATCCACAACCCAAGATTAGAGGAAAAGAGAAAAAAAAAAAAGATCTCCATAAGGTTCAACATTAAAAGCAAATTTCTGTTTTCCTCTGTTGTTAAATTGAACTCTCGGAAAACCTGAGGGAAGGTGGCTAATTACACCACCACCTAATTCTGTTGTGTAAAACGATGAAGTAAATAATCACAATCTGCTGCTAATCAATTCTTTCAGTCTTTAAGAGTCCTGAAGGCAAGTTGCAGCATGTTTTGCCGCTAAGTGCACACAGTCAAGCACGTTCCTGCTCTTGTGTTACAAATTACAATCTCCTGTATCTGTCCTGATACCCAAAAGTCACATAAATGTGGTCCTAATGCGCCCATAAAAACATCAAATACCATCACACAGCGAGGGGGGAGGCGGGGGCAGATCTCCGACACGTCCGATCACGCCTGTGCCCACGGGCATCGGCGTTGGCGAAGGCGCAGAGGGCGGCGTCAAGCTTTTGGGCCGCGGCGGGGCGACCGAGGCGAATTTCTTTGGCTGGTTGTAGAAGGACGGCGTGGTGACTTTGAAGTTGAGGGACGTCGTCACCATCACCGGCTTGCTGCTGCTTGAGCTGTCCATCTTCTGAACACTGACCTGAGAATGAGCGCACACATAAAAAATAATCAATAAATATAATTTGCAGTTAGATGGTGTGTTTTCATGATTGACTTTTTGTAAACAGTGGTAACTTTACACCAGATACCCTTTGTCGATAATTCAGTTAGTTTAAGGCTAACAAACTATACAAAATGTCATACATTGGCTAAGAAAACTAGCATCAAAGTTGACATACATATAAGAATAGTCACAGGCATATATCTTTTCCATATCCTCAACGAAAACTAATTTCGCTTACTAGTTTACTTAAGAGTAGTTGAGAAACTCTTCTTCGTTTGCATCTTCAAGACTGTGTTATACTGTCCCCAGTGGCCAAATCAGACATAACAGATGGATTCCCAATGAATGAATGAATGAATCTCAAGGCACCACTATATATATCTTTTAGGTTCTTATAATAAGGTCAAGTCTGTTTTTTTTCCTCCAGAATATTTTGAACAAACATACTGAAGTTGAGTCTAATATTATGACCTGCAATGAATTAGGTCAGGTCTTAATAAAACATCCATATAAAAGAAACATGCAACAACCCCAAAATAATCGTGTTCCAGATTCTGTGAATACAAGAGCGTAGGCAAATGGACGTCGGTGTAATGACAGAAAATGAATTAGTCCATTAGCACTGGACCGTGTACACAGAGCAGATGCGGCTTCGCGCAGACTGCAGCAACAGCTTACAATATTTATCACGTCGTTGTTTATGGTGACATCAATCACAGTCCCGGTTGGGTCACGGATCTATAGCTAACATTACCGTGCCAGGTGCGTCAAGAAAAGTGGGTCGGCTCAAGTGTTTACCTCACATGTGCTTGATGTTAAACAAATGTTGAACTTGCAGAGATTCCACACAAAGTCCGAGTATATTTCCCTGAAGGCCACCGGTCCCAAACATGACCTTTAGTTAAAAGGACCGTTGTTCCAATCGTACACAAAAAAAGTCATTTCTACACACACGAGACCAGTCAGGCCTCTTAAACAACGCTCCGTTCCAGGTACTGTTGTGAACTGATGATGAGTTGGCACATTCTTCTGTTATTTTGCTGCACTGATGACCTTAACCTGAAGAACACCAGAAAGAACGCTGGTAATCTCATTTGCATTTTTTTGTCAAGGCGCACAAGCTACACTTCAAGTTCTGACAAGACAAAAACCCCAGAGAGCTCTGCAAGTTATTGCATAATGAGTTTCCCTGACGTGAAAGCCAAAACCATGCCGCATTGGAATCTCCCTTATGTCAATCTATCATCCATATCGAATTTACCATTGCGACACAAAGCCCTGTTTCCACATAGAGTGATTATAGAAAGTATACAGAACCCTGACCTAATGAAAGATATTAAAAATGAGAAGAGGAACAAGTAATTTTCACAAAATTTCCACCATTATAGGTCACATGACCTACAACTTATATAAACTGAATGTATCATGCTTTAGACTGAACAGGAATCACAAAGGAGGAAATGTGTTAGCTTATGTCAAAGTGTAAACTGTCCAAACATGTCCAGTGTTCACAACAGCATATTTCTGCATTTTTTTTTTTGTCATTTGTATATGTACAGGCAAGAATCGTATCGTCTTGACAATGTTGTTCTCTTTAGACCGTATAGGTCTGTTTTTTAACAACCCAGAGGAAAAATGATGTCATTTTTGCCACTCATTGACTCATCATGACAATGGCGCTTTGGTGAATTTAAGTGGACTGTCAACGAGGAAGCAGAAGTAAAAGTGAAAAAGCCCATGTTACCGTTTGAGTTAACAGTAACACCCATTTATGAATGTCCCATCTCTCAATTATTATGGACTGAAGTTTATGTTTTACTGTTTAGGACTTCAAATACAGTAAAATTCACTTAAAATTAAATGGTCTTGTTTCGACTAGGAAAAGTTCATATCACAAATCTGGAGTGATGTCATGTAAGCCAAATAGTCACTTGTTTTTATCACCGACGTTTTGTTTTCTGTCAGGATAGTATTGCAAGCGTTACAATTACTTAAGCTATTTTATTACAGTATGATCACATTGTGTTGGTTTGAAATGTGTTTTCTGTATGACATCATTGAAATCAAAGTAGCGGTTTAAAAACAAAAACAATCTGAAAATACAGAGGCCATGAGCAAGGGCGAGCATATCTGATCACATTCAAAATATCATTGTTGGAACATGGCCATGTTGTTGCTGTTTTATTTCCATTTTACTAGCTTGTCCTTTTGTAAACGGACCCTCATGTATGTACTAGCATGTAGAGATTTACCTGTTGCGGTAAGTGTAAAACACTTATGTCTAACCTAAAATAACTGCTTGCAGCCATGTTCAGAGCAATAACAGCTGGCTCTTAAAAGAAATGGACCTACTGTATAATGTAGCGTGACACAAATGGGTACAAAACGTGTATTTGTGATACCTTGTTACCTAGGGACCAGCGCCATTAGTGCTTGCAATAATTCATGACAATTAGCAGCGCTAACGGGTTGCATGTGTTCCTTGGTAGGGCCTGGAGTGGTTTAGTACAACCTCGACCCCAACGCAGCTAATCTGTCTTGAAACTTGATCCTCGAGATGTGAGCGAGACCCTTTGCGGTGGAGAGAAATGTTGCATTACAGCACAATGACATCACCTTCTGTGCCGTTTTGTCTCGCCCCCCCCCAAGCAACGTCCCTCCATCTGTGCTGACTTAAGCTTTGCAATACCCAAATGGGGAACTCTTCGGATATGGCTAATCTCATCCATATTATTTTTATGTTCCTCACCCTGCAGTTCCCCTGTTACTTGAACTGAAAAGACGTCATTTGTGGCGTGTCGCTATCGTTTCCCTTTTCCAGCTCCAACGTCGGACGCCATGACTCTTACCAAATTGTATGCTATTAACTATTCTGACTGTAACATACCTTTGACATGACCAAATTGCTTTGTGGTACTGTACATTGGAAGAGAGAAAATACTACAACACCGTGACCATGTACGACCTACAAAGGGCAACAAGGTGACGCTCGACTGCAAAGTTAGATAATCCTTGCAACTTTCACACTTTAACAATAGTCATCCATCCTAGGTCCCACGTGGGCTTTAAGCAAAGACAACTGCTTTGAGATATACTCTAGATCAAAGGTCTCAAACTGTAGTCCTCGAGGGCCGCAGTCCTGCATGATTTAGAGGTTTCTCTCCTCAAACACACCTGATTCATCAGCAAGCTCTGCAGGAACCTGATACTGATCCTCATTATATGAGTCAGTTGTGTTTGAGGAGAAACCTCTAAAACATGCAAGACTGCAGCCCTTGAGGAATGGAGTTTGAGATCTATGCTCTAGATCTTAGGTGTGAAACGGCAGTCCTCGAGGGCCGCAGTCCTGCAGGTTTTTGGAAGGTTTCCCATTTTCAACACCGCTGATTCATATATGAAGCTCATCAGCAAACTCGGCAGGAGCTTGATAATTATCCTGATGATTGAATCAGGTGCGCTGGAGTAGAGAAACCTCGAAAACATGCAGGACTCTGGCCCTCGAGGACCGGGTCTTGACACATGTGCTCTAGATTATCTATGTTTGTTGATGAGGAAGGTTTCACATGAACACCCAGTTTGTTCCAAATTTTCCCACTAAGGGACAAAACATTATCTTATCTTGTTTTCGGAGCTATCGCCTAAGTGATGAGTTGCCCACAATCTTAAAGAAAGTGGTTTAACGCCTACTGGCTATAAAAATAACTAATGTTGGTTCATAAAGTGCTGTCTAAATTAGTAATTAAGAACAGGATGTTCTAAAAGTCACAATACTACAATGCATTTTTTTTTTCAATTTCTTTTCAGGCATGATCCAGACGTGAGGCCATCAGCATTTGACAGATTTTAGACTGCAGATTACCACCTGGGAAGAGGTTTTTCTGTACCTGGCTGCAGTTAAGCATCACTTTGCTTCAGAGACTCATCAAGCTTTACCGACTTGTTAAGTATCAATCTCCCACTTAAAGTTTTTGAACAACCTGAAATTGGTATGGGTAAAGCTTTATCACTCATAAGCGTCCGCCAAATCGAGCTTTTGATGCAGAGTTCCAATGCAGCCCTCTGAACAGACTTCCTCTGGCTTTGCGTGAATGCCTGCTGTAGGAGACAGTGGAGTTCGTCTTTTTTCATCAGTGGTGGTAGTAGCGGGCCTTTTTTTGCTGCGTGCTTTGTCAAGAAGTGGCACTGAGCTGCGGTGGGGAGCAGAAAAACTCGTTGCCAGGTGGCAATCGTGCAACGCTGCTCCAATGTCAATTGGCAAGCCAAGGGCAAGGGAACGATATGCTCACAACCAGACCAGAGCTCAGAGATCAGTGTCTGGTACTCAGCCTCTGGAAACAGGACGTTTCCACTCCATCACAGAGGAGGAGCAGACATATTTGTGTCACATAAACAATGTTGAAAAAGAACCGCATTTTTTTGTTTTATTGTTCTTTGGATCATGATTTGAGGAGGCAGTTATTCTGTAAACTTCCAGATGCGACTGTATATTTGTTTGCAACTTTAGAGGACGAAATGCTCAAGTATCTGTTTAAGTATAAGCTATTCTATTTGGCTCAATTTCTGTTACATGCTTGGACGAATGTATGCCTACTGTTTATCTTTTGTGTTTTAATGGTGCATGACACTAAATGAGAAACTAAGCTACAAAAACTGCAAAGCCTAAGCTATCAAATGCTGATGGCCTCACATCTGTCCAAATCCTCAGTAAAACATAATATGACTGCTTGATAGGATTTTATTCCCCTTTTTTTGCCCTATGCATATTCAACATTTCTCATCTAAGTGGGCACAATGCTTTTAGAACTGTGCGTATGTTTAGGATATAAATCTATTGTTCTGATGTAAATTGCGCAACCTCATTTGTGGGAACGTGTGTCTAGGTCACTAATGCAGTGACAAACAAGCTTTGGAGAAGCAATCTTACAGGTCACTAGACATCCATTGAGCACCCGTGCTGTGCTCCGCCTCTGATCACACTGAGATGAATAATTAAACCAATGTGCATCCAAACGGCCTTGTCCCAATCGGAGCAAAGCCACGTTCCAACTCTCTTGATAGACAAAACAGCAAAGTACATGCCGTGATCGAAGGCTGTAAATAGTTTGTGTGTCTCAACTTGTCAAGGCTGTAATTAAAGCACAATTTCCCCCAGAAAAGCAACCATGTGTGTTCAAGCCATTCACAAATTGTCTCCACATCTTCATTTGCCTCACACGTATAGTCTCGATTCACACAACATCCTCTCGACAATGACCTCAGCCTAAACCACAACTGGTTCCTCGCTTAAAGTTTGTTAGTTAGCATGGACGAGGCTTGGCTTGGGGCTCTATCTTCCATCTGAAAACAATACTGCACATGTTTTTGAGTGCGCTTGCCAGAGAGACAGTCACATAATGCAAATGTTGTAATTACATTTCAACATTTTCCTCAAGATCAAGGTGACTGGATGTACAGTACACACACAGATTTGTGAATAACCATCCCTACCTACTTGTAAATGTGACTGGAAAACGGAATCCATTTGCAGCTACACCTATTCACATTTGTTTGTGCTCTTTCTGCAACGCCTTAAAATGCAACCCAAACAAACTTCTTGCGCCTTGTAAAGCGGAGTAGACTTAAGAAGTAATCGTGTTGGCTACTGGCAGCTAGATCGTGAACAGCAACGTTCCAGAAGGGTCCAAGAAATATCCGACGGGCTGGCGAGGCTCCATGATGAGTTGACACCAGAGAAAGCAGGCTGTTAAACTTCTCAAGATGATGCAGCAAAAGGTCCGGAGCACAATAACTAAAGAGTTGTTATGAGTTTAAATAAAACGTAATAAATGGCTAATAGCAAAGTATCATTTTGTACATTTGTGTTGAGAAGCATTGACATACACGGCATGTGCGTCATCGCACTTACAGCGCTGTACTCCCCCAAACTTGTAGTCATCTATTCTGTAATATCAGCAGGCCATTCATTTATAACGCTTATGTTGCAAACTTGTTTTGGAATAATAGTTTGGGGGTATACATTTGGGATTCATTTCTTTTTCAACAATTGCCTGTAATAAAGGCAAGAAACTATTTGTAGAGGCTCTATACTAAGTTTACAAATTATATCAATATGAAATACTAATGTACACATTATTTCCCTTCTTGTTTTCTGAAAACCATTCCAGCCTAAACTCAGCAGCTATCGCATCAACCTACTTCATTGGCACCAATTACTACGATATGTAGCCAGTACTTTGGCACCTTCTTGTGGCATCTTCGGGCTAACAGAAAGAGTACAATATATGCGTTTTATAGCTAAATGCTGAGGATACGTTCGACGGAAAATAAATGTCAATTAAGAGAGACCGCACTTGTCCAATCAGAATGCTCTATGACGGCATCTCCTATATTGCTTTTTTTCCCGCAAGGGGACTTGTTTGCAAGATATAGGGGTAGATTTGATATTCAATAAACCTTAGTAGTTCACAGCACATTGCGCCCTCATTAACATCCATCTCCATAGCGGACTGATGACATAAATTAATATAGCAGGCTACGACATCTAGCACATTCAACATTCAAGCTTATATTATGAGATAGATCAGATAGCAATGGAATGTAAAGCTACAGTTGGCTAACATTGTAGCGTGGTAACCAGGAACACTATAGCTAGCTAGGTCAGGTGCATATATATATACGACCAAACCCTAAAAGCTAGATTCACCGAAGACAAACGGTTCAGTTGCAGCGTGACAAATTTAAATCCGTCAGTATTCTAAGAGGGTTGTTGTGTAGTCAAAGCAAGAAAAATGTTTCCTTGACAGCTCAGTCACAGCGGCCGCCACTCACCTTGCCAGCGCCGCCGGCTTCCGCGCAATCTGAGCCGGGCTGTCACTCACAGTCAAGTCAACGGCGGTCACGTTAGCTTTAGCTGAGTGGACCACCAGCACGCCCACTAACAAAGCTCGTATGGACCGAAGTGGCGAAAGGGACTCCGGTGAAACAATTCCTCAAACGTTTGAATTAAAACAAAAGCTCGAAAAGCACCGCAGCTATCGCTCTAAGCTAACCGGGTCAACTTTTTTTGTTTTTTTTTCTTGCTAGGTTGGTGCTTCCGCATAGCCGCCCTTTTATCGTCGATGTCCATCAGCTGGGAGTGCACTGATCTTGTCAATCTGTTTAGCGAAATAGCTCAACTCAAGTTTAAAACACGTATAGAATACCACAATAATATGTGCTTTGTCACTTAAAAGCTTATTAACAACACCCGCAGTTTTGCTATCGCATTACACTATTGTGTGCCACATGTGGACAGCTGCAGAATCCTAAACTGACACAAAAGTTGTCCTTATTTGGTAACTTGTGTCAGCGTGTCCTAAAACAAAAAAAAAGGCACACACCACTTCCTTTTCGGCTGACTTAATTACAAAGGCACTCACCGTGGTTATGCACTTGAAGTGGTTCTTTCCCCCTTTTACTTCCAACTCCTTTTCTTGTTGCTTGGTTCCTCTTGTTCCAGTTGCCAGTAATGGTAAGTTTGGTAACTTCTCCCTTTCTGTGTCTCTCCCTCTTACTCAGGCTTCCTCTTTCCAGCTGCTCGAGCTAGACCCTCCCCCTGCGCTTTTCAGACTGGATAAGGAATGACAGCATCCTTTCAAACAAGTTCTTTCTCGTTTGACTTTGGCTCAGGACCTGTGTAGTACAATGTAAACAGCACCTCACTCACTCACACACGCCCCCCCCCTTCTCTTTCTGAATGTGTATGAACTGTCCAGTCAACCCCCTCCCTCCTTCTCCTTCCATTCCCCCCTGCTCCCCTTTCTCTCTGGATTCTTGTAGCATTCTTCATTCAATGACATCAACCTCTCTCCTCGCCTCTCCTTGTAAGGTCAGGAGTGGGGGAATGAACAGGGCAAGAGAGGGAGGGAAGAGATAACAGGTCGAAAAAGGCATTATTAGGTACAGATCGCAATATTCGCAATATAGTTTGGAACACAGGGAGCTATAACAACAAAGGACTGTGTTCAAACACCAATGGAAATTGTATATTCCCCAAACGAAACATTTGAAATGGATCACAAGTCAAACGGTTGCCATCGTAAGACCATTTTAAAATGATCTTTTTATTGGATGGAAATATTTATATTTACAAGTACATTACACATACATCATTTCCATCTAATTGCTCAATTGCAATCATAATAATGTGTTTCCAACAACAATCATCCAGGTCAAGTTAATCTGCAAAGGTTGGACTTTGATGGCGTAAGACTTTGATTTTGTAATCATGGGGAAGGCAGGAAGTGTTTGGTCGGTGCTGGATTTCACTTTGATTTTCCTTTCTTTTCTCTTTATTTCTTTTTTTTCTGACCTTTTCTCTGGTCTCCTGACCATTTAAACCTCACGACTCTGGCAAGATTCTGAAGTACCTGGTTAAGGCGAAGGGTAATGGGATATTTATAAGGTTTTAGGTGAATGAATGAGTATAAATTTATACGTATTTGCACGCACGCACGCACGCGCACGCACGCACACATACACACCAAAAAAAAAAAAAAAAAAGAAGCGCAATGATGACAAGACGTTGAATCGGTAAGACTACCGAATGAACAATTCTGAGCTCTTTAAAAAAATAAAAATAAAAAAATAAAAAAATCTGCAAAGGTTGGATTGAGGAAACAGGACTTTTTTTTGTGTGTAATTTTTTTTTCTTGCCCGAAAACCGTCAAAAAATTGACATTCAATTATGCTATTGGGTTATAAAAGCTTACTAAATATAACAAAACAAACCAGATTTTTTTTCCCGCCCAGTTTTTGTTGAGCTCTAAATTTTACGACTTTTCAAGTCGTTGGTTCGGTGAGTGCACTTGTTTTTTGAGAGTAAAAAGACATTTTATGAGCCCGTTTCCTCCTGACATTGTGATAACAAGTATATGTCAGTGCCCTCGCTATGACGTGATGATCCCGGATGGCAATGAAAACTCCCGTCTTGCATAACAACCATAAAACACACAGTTGGCGACTCACACAGTCAGCACTTGTGAGATTTACCAGTGATATTAATCATTGTTCATAATAAAAAAAATAATTCTTTTGGGTGAAACTTGAGTTTTGGAATTAGTGACGTCATAAGGTTGACACAATTTTGTTGTATGAGAAGTTTTAAGGCAGGGAGTGTCAATCTCATTTTTGTCATAGGCCAAATTGTAGTTATGGTTTCTCTCAGAGGGCCGTTATGACGTTGTTAAGCTATATAAATGTATTATAAATTGATGGATGGATGTAAAAAGGGGGTTAGTAACAAAAAATGTATTGCAATATCTGGTCTTGATTTGATTTTCTCCAATTAAATAAAACAATTAAAAAAACACAGTCCTAATTGAAATATTATTCCATAAGAAAGCAAAGAAAATGAAATGGTAATATAAGAAAAAAAGCGAGATCTGTAGGAAACTTGAGCCTTGAATGATTTAGATGGAAAAACCACACAATAGTGTTCCTATGACCTTAATTTGAATGACTGACCTCATTTCCAACCGCCACCAAACCAACAGAACCTGATCAAAGCTGTGAAAAGCACAGGAAGCATCCCTCCTGCCGGTTTCTACCGCATGCAAAAAATGCTAAAGTCATGACTGTGAATTCAAGGGAGTGGTCATCATTGGAATTTGATTTCCCCCCCCCATTGTCCCTCAAGAAATGTTTCCAGTCGCTTTTTCCACTTCCACTGAGGCTGAAAAATGTGTCAAACTGCCACCTAGAACTTTCCTTTAAGGAAAGACTCCCCCCGTTCACGGAATTTTTACTTTCCCTTTTGTAAAGCAACTGATGCGCAATCTTCTTCCCTTCTTTTTTTTTCAGCCATCTGCAAGCATCCTCACGGTGACTCAAGTTCTGAAAGTTTGGGTCGGACAGCTATGAGGTCCAGCCAGTGTGGAGGTAAGAGGGAGGAGGGGAAAAAAAAAAAAAAAAAAAGACACGGGAGGCCGCTACAATCAGAGCCAGACAGCCTGGAATGCGGCCAAAACTAGGAATGAGCAGCCCACCTCCCGACAGATTCCCCCCCCCCCGCCAATCCCACCCCATCCCATATCCAACATTTGTTAGCCTGTCCTCTCCACCGCTGCATCCCTTTCCCTTTCTATCGTTCTTTCCGCTCCTCCCCAAGGTTAATTTATTTCACTAAAACTAACAAAAAAAAACTAAAATTCCAAAAACGTTATTTCGTTAACGAAATAAAATAAAAACGTAAATGCTTAAAAAAAAAAAAAAAAAAAACATAACTGAAACTACATTTTATGTTTACAAAACTAACGTGTCGCAGACGGAAGAGGCGGGACTGTTTTTGCACATCAATTTGGTTCCGGTTCGGTTTGCGACGTGTGGGTTGCGTCACAATACTTGTGCTTCCGACTTTGTGCCCCTGGGTTGCGCGTTCGCAACCCGGACCGGAACCAAATTGATGTGCAAAAACAGTTCCGCCTCTTCCGTGGCATGTACCCCATTTGTCGGCTGCATGACGTCACTCCTGCGTCAGCTTGACAGCACGCACTGATTTTTTTTTTCCCCACTCACTCACACGTGTAGCTTGTGAGTGAGTGAGTGGGTGAGTGAGTGAGTGAGGCTAGGGGGGTGGGGGTTTAGGAAAAAAATCACCACCACACATTAACAGAAGCCCAGAGGTGTAGATTGAGAAGGAGTTCATGGGCGTAAATCCTGTATTTATATAGTGCATATTCCTGAGTGAAAACGGAAGATCGTGCCTTTAAAAAACAAAACTCAAAACGAAATAAAAACTAAAACTAATACTGTCACTAAAACTAATAAAAACTAACAAAACCACCCTGAAAGCTAATTAAGACTAACTAAAATTTAAAAAACAAAACTCAAAGCAAAAATAAAAACTCAACCAAAATGAAAAATTCCAAAACTATAATAACCTTGTGTCCTCCCCCCTCTTCACTCCCCGCCGCCGCGCGGTTATCACTACCTGCTCGTTTTATCTCACTCTCCCAATCCCATCCTCTTATTTTACCAACAGAAAGCAGCAGTGAAATATTTCAAATCCTCACACCCGACTTTTCCTGTTTCTGCTAAACGATCAGGCCCCTTTTTTTGCTCCACTTATCATTCAGAAATCTGCTCATTTAGTCATCAAACAGAAATTCCGGGCATACTCCAGACAGGATGAGGACCTGCCTACCTGAGAGCATGGAAACATTTCTCTGCTGCCAAACTGGCTCCCATTCAAAGACCCCCCTTCCCTTTAAGTGCACTACCCACTTCCACCAGCTGGTGTCAGGATGGATGCGTAGTAGTGCGCAGGATGTAGCCAGACAAAAAAAATGCCTTGAGGGAGTCAGTCTCCCCAGATTCTCTCTCTGACAGCAAGTACATCTACATCAGTTGGAAATGAGATAAAAGACGGGAGGAAGTGAACCCAACGAGGTACTGACGCGGCCGATAAAGACCCGTGATGTACGGCAGTGAGGATAATGGGCAGCAAAAACAGGCCTCGCAGTTTTGATAAACAGTGCAGTGGTGGTCTAGACGAGGACATTCGGGCCAGGAGGGAAGGGTGCGTAATTGCACCAGCGGAGGACGCAGAACTGTAAATAATAGAGGCCGGTCGGGAACTCCGTGTGCGCGCCGCTCGGCCTTGTGGAAGGAGCTGGAGTGTGCAAAAATAAACACCTTGTGAAAGCAGACTGGCAAAGCACACAGATATCTTCAACAATAGACTGCCGCACAGAGATATGGAAAAATGACAGCATTTAGACCCCATAATACGACGTTTATTTGCCCGTTCTCCAAAATTGGTGAAAGAGGATACTGTATTTTCACATACTGTATGTGTGTTCTTCCACACGTCCCACAATCAAAGTAGCTTCATTATTCACATCCTCGCTATTTCACATATTTATTTATTTTTTTCCCAATCCCAGAGTGTGTGGCGAACATTTATTTATTTTTGCCTTACTAGAATTAAGTGTAATTGCACATCCACCACAGTAGATGGCAGTGGCGCTTCCATTGTCAGAGAGTGCTCAAGGAATATTAGCTGCTCTGCAGAGATGTACTTACAACAATTTTATAGACAAAGGATACAATTTATACTCACTGGGGTACGAAATAAAAAAAATTCAAGCATTGCATTAGCCAGTCTATGCCGTTTTTCATGATAGCTATGTTAGCGTTGAGCTAGCAGACTTTGCCTCATGTCTTAATTTGAGAATTGTGCAAGCTAGAAATGAATTGAAATGTGTTTTAAGTGTGTTGGAGGGATAAAACTATCTTTAAAAAAAAATATATATGTGGTCTCTTTCTTTATATCGCCCACTATTGTGGATACATATTCCCGGCAGGAAAATAGCTTTCAACACACCGTGCAGGAGAAATGAGAGAGGCAGGTGTTGAACTTTACACCCCAGTCTCGTCACTGCACAATTCCCTTACGCTAAGACGGTGTCCCATTTATGGCTGTGGCTCATTTAACACAACCTGTAAACGTGATTATTTTCACTTTTTTTTTTTTTCTTTTTTTTCCCATCGAGGTAGGCTGGACACCACCAAGGTTATTTTAGTTAACTAAAACTAATGAAAAAACTGAAAGTAAAATTCAAAAGACAATTTTGTTAAAAAAATAAATAAATAAATAAAACTGCATTTTATGTTTGCAAAACTAAGTAAAACTAACTATAATTACAACAAAAATGTCCTTTTTTGTCTTTGGTAATTTAATGCACGAGCCTTTGGAGATGATTTTAAATGTGATTTTAAGTAGATTACATTTTGATATTAATTCATTCCCTCCCAGCCATTTTCACTGACTCTAGGCCCACAGAATATTGTGTTCTATTGCTATAAAAACATGGAACTTACCAAAAGAAAGAGTAAAGTCTCTTCTTTCATCAGGAAAAAAAAGTACATTTCTATCTGTTTCCATTTTGCAGCAATTAGCATTAGAATATAGCTAAGTTTCATCAATATTCACAGTCCTGGTGAAAACACTGGTAAAAAGAGCTTGTTGCAACATGGCCCTGGTTGATCTCTTATACTCTGCTGCCACCTGCTGGCCGTTTTTGTAATAACAGCCATTGCTTCAACCGTTCTCTGCACTAGAGAGGCTGCATCAAAGCCTTCTATATGGTCTAGCATTAAAACAAAAAACAAACAAACATAAAACCCGTATAAATACGTCTTTGGGACACTTAAAACATTTAAAATAGAACGTATTTATACGTTATACGTTTTTTGGGAGCAAATGAGGTAACCGGAATACGGACGACTGAAAATGTGTCACACAGAAGTGACATCATCTAGCCCATAGAAAAGCACCTTCAGATGACGTCGCTTGCCTGGTGCTTTTTGAATACTGTGCACAATTAATACACATAAAAAAAAATAAAAAAAAATAAAACTAATACTGAAACTAACTAAAACTAAGCATTTATTAAATAACTAAAACTAATAAAAACTAACAAAACCAGCCTGACAATTAATTAAAAATGAACTAAATAAATAATAATAATAATAAAAAAAAGACTCAAAATGAAATAAAAACTAACTAAACTGAAAAATTCCAAAACACTCCATAACATCACTTGAGTGTAAGGTCAAACAGTACAGGGGCAGGAAGTTAAACACCTGACACTCCTTTCTCCGGCCCCCCTGTTGTGTTGAAAGCAATTGCGCTTGTCTGTATAAAAGACCAGGACGGATAAAAGTCGTATCTACTGTTTTGACGCCAATTGGATTCTTCCTCCAAAAGGTGGAAAATTTCTCTTTGCAGCGACATGGGAAAAAGCACAGTGTCGAAACGGCGAATCAAGTTTCCAAGTAACTAAATGAAATTAATCACACATGCACTTCTTTCATAACCAAAAATAATCTCCTCCCCCCACTTGCCTTCATCCACTTCATATGCCCTTTCCCTAAAAAAAAAAAAACAAAAAAAAAAAAACAAAAAAAAAAAAACAAAAAAAAAAAACAAAAAAAAAAAAACATCCAGCATTCCCCACTAATCCGCCTCTCTTCTCCACTTGCCTCTTCTCAAGCTCTAAAGCTTCATCCTCCACTTGTGATTTCTCTCTCCACAAGTACAGCCCAATTTAGGGACCGCCCCCCCCCCCCCACCCCCCATGCCGCCTTCAGGCCACACGCACACACACACACACACACACACACACACACACTTAACTAACTTTGCGGCTCCTCTTGGGGCAAACGTGTAACACGTGACTCTAATTAACACGTCCTGTAACAGTTTTTGAGCCGCCCGAGCGCGGATGAAAAATAAATTTGACATTTAGAGTCGAGGACGAGGGGATTGTGTTTAAAGCAGCTACTTTTTCTTCAAGGAGAAAGCCAACCTTTTCGAATGACCCAGATAACAGACATTAACATTTATCTGCCGGCACATCTTTTTGGAGTGCCAGAAACCACGACGTGTATTTTAAACGAGTTCATCCGGAAGCAGATGGACAGATAGTGACGGGGCGACATGAAAGTCGACGGTGATTACAGGAATGAGTCACACGTGATGAAATCAAACAGGAGCGTCTGTAATTGAAATTCGGTGCCGCATCATGGCCGCTGACGAGGACGCGATGGAAGTCATATCTGAGTCACTTTTGTTCGCCGCCGTGTAAAACGTGCGAGAGAGTTGCGAGGGCGTGTGCAAACGTGGCGGGAGGCCTCTCGCTCTTTTTGTGTGTGCGCGCGCGCGCCCGAGTAGCCGATGCATCACGAAGCGAGATTAGTTGTCACGAATTTCTTCCCTCTCTGTGGCTGACCTTGCGTCGCATTAACGATCCGTGACATAGATCACCACATTGTCACACAGGTGTGTCGCATGTATGCACATGTGAGTGGGATGGAACATGACCTTGATTCTGCTCTTGTTAATATATTAAAAAACAAAAAACAAAAAAAAACAAAAAAAAAATGACATCAGATTTTTCAATACAATTGTTTCCATGGGAAACAGCGGAAGTAGAATTTACATTCCAAGGCCAAAGTGCTGCCAATAATAAAACATTTGCTAGCTGTAAAGGCAATTTTAGATGCTGTCGCTCTTCCTCCAAATAAATCGGTTTAACAAATACAAAAAAGATATTTTTTTAATTTATTTTTTATTATTTTTATTTATTATTAAAAAAATATATATATTTTTTGATTTTTATGTATTTATTTGAATATTTTTAACTGTCAAACAAGTGTAAAAAAAAAACCAAACACTAGTTACATACACGCAGTGGTGCCTTGAGATTAGGGATGTAACGATAATGACAATATCACAATATTAAAACTGCCACAATATATCGTCGTCGTCATCATGTCACGATATTAAAAGCAGCACATCTGTCAAAAAAAAAAAAATCGGGTTGATTTCCATTTGTGCATTTCTAGCACCCTCTGGTGGCTAGTTTTTGTAGTGGAGTTTCATTTTCATAAGGCATGTTTTGGCCCTTTTATGTTTAATATGCAATATTAAGTGTTATTAGAGATTGTAGGTTGTTTATATTATATGTATTGCTGTAATGTACAAAAACACAATATTGTGTTTTGTTTTTTTAGTATGAGATCATTTTTTTTAACAATATTGTGACCTTTTTTGTATCGCCAACCTCCTCACAATATCGTGATAATTATCGTATCGTGACCTTCATATTGTGATATGATATTTTCATGTTTGGATATCGTTACATCCCTACTTGAGATATGAGTTTAATTTGTTCCACGCTCGTATCTCTCAAATCATCTTTCCCCATTGAAATGAATGGAAATGCCTTTAATCTGTTCCTGCAATAAGAATTTTTTAAAAATTAACTGCTTCTTCATCTAGTGTGTGTTGACCTGGCCACCAGGGGGCAGTGTAATACAGTCATGCAAACACAAACAAAGAAGTGACTCAGTCAGCTGCAGTAAAATTCATCGTTTTTCACAAAGGATGAATAATACAGGACTGTCTCAGAGAATTAGAATATTGTGATAAAGTGCTTTATTTTCTGTAATGCAATTAAAAAAAATCAAAAATGTCATACATTCTGGATTCATTACAAATCAACTGAAATATGGCAAGGCTTTTATTATTTTAATATTGCTGATTATGGCTTACAGCTTAAGAAAACTCAAGTATCCTATCTCAAAATATTAGAATATTTCCTCAGACCAAGTAAAAAAAAAAGCAAAAAGCCATAATTTCCGTTTCATGGGCATTCGTTGGCTTTTTCAGTCACATATCGTGATATATTGCAAAATTTTTTTTTGACAATATATCAAAAATCGTAGATATCGTGTATTGTGATATTATCGTTATCGTGAGCCAAATATCGTCACAGTATCGAATCGTGGTTTACCCATAAAGGTTAGCCTGTCTATGGTTTTTCCTATTATGCGTTAGCATCAAGCTAGTGAACGAAAAATAAAATCATCACACTTGAGATGTGTTTAAGAACGTGCAGAGGGCTTTATGCGTCAATCTGTTTTTTGTTTTTATTATTATTATTATTATTGTGGACGTGTTGTCACTTCAACCATATTGTACTGAGCATCCAGGACCGCTTACGCAGTCACGCTATTGCTAACGTCACAATATATTCCCTTTCCATTTTAATGGTGACCACGTCGTCCGCCTCACCGTCAAGAGGTTCGGGATTTCATTTCGAATCTCCTTCCCTGTGTGGAGTTTGCAAAAGTTGGCCAGCATGAAAACCGAACAACCTTTTTGATCGCTCCTAATGTTGAGACTCCGCTGTGCGGTCGGTGACTGACGCAGAATGTTGAGCAGCTAAGCGCCGCACTCCAGAGCCAGAAAAAGGAAAACAGTCGGGCTGCTGGAGGTAATAATAACCTTCCTCAGAAGCAATCACAAATATCAGGGGAGTGTTGTTTTTGAGCAGAGGCTGACCTCTGCTGCAGCCGGGCCTGGTCTCCTCTGCCCGAATGGGAAACCAAGAAAAAAAAAAAAAAAGATCTATCGCGACTATATATAAACCACAGCACGGGGATTGGCTGGATTATGTACGATTTATGTCGGGCAAGCTGCGCATATCCACCGTAAAGCCTTTTTTTGTCCCGCCACATCCCCACCAATGCATATCATTTTTAATTATCTGCCTCATGGGGCTTTTCTGATGAGAATTTTGAAGGATTTGGGGCTAAAAGTAATACGTAGGACCTGTTTGGTGGGAAAATAACACTGAATAAAATTATGCTCACATTTTCATGAGATGAATTAAAAAAAAAAAAAAATCACTTTTTTTTTTTTTATATGTATTGTTCACAAATCTGCCTAAGTCTGCGTTAGTGAACACTTCTCCTTTGCCGAGATAATCCTTCCACCTCGCGTGGTGAATCAAAATGCTGGTTTGACATGCATGATTATTGCACAGGTGTGCCTTAGGCTGCCTGCAATAATAATAGTTTTATTCATGATTCTTTTCATTAATCGGTTAATCAGTGATTGGAATTTTGTTCTGTGAAATATCGGCCTCAAAAATGTCCATATCAACCCTAGCCTCATTTTCTTTATGCCATGTCCACTCTAGTGGAAGTCCCGCACACGCGCACGTCTCCACACCTCCCGCACACTCGACTCGAGCCTTCCTTTCCTCTCTTTCCTCTCTGTCCTCTCGCCCATCTGTCCCGCTCGCGTTCGCCGCTCTCATCCCTTCGTTTGCCGCGCTCACAACGCGAGTGACCGCACACATCCTCCGCACGCTTCTCCTTTTCTCACTTTCCAGACTGCGCTTGTGTCATTCTCTGCACACCACACATTTGTCAGCTCCGCGAGGAGAGGAGGGCAAGACGGGGACAAAATAGAATGGGGGGGGGGGGGGGGGGGGGGGTTGCGAAGAGGGAAGTTGTAGGTGTCATGTTGGCGTCGGAGGAGGAGGAGGAGATTGAGGATGTTTAGGAAAAGGAGAGACGAGTGAGGGGCGGATCAATATTGCGGGCATGGAAGGAAAACCCTCCTTTTGTGTGCGTGTTTTTTTTTTTTCCCAGCATCCTAGGATTTCTAACGGTGTGCTCATGAGGAGAGAAGGAAACAGCTGCTTTGCATTGTCAGGATGAGCGCGCACAGGAGAGACAGATTGAGAGAGGGAACCCCCCCCCCCCACACATTTTAGCTCAATAATATTACAGCAGTGCAGCGATATCCACAACAATGGCAGCCCGGCCACTCTCGGCATTGTGCTATTGATCCCCCCCCTCCTCGTGGCAACCTAATACACACGCACCCAGTCAATCTGATTCTTGTTTTTTTTTTCCTTTACGCACCGTACCACGAGCGCCATCCGCCCGCCAAATAGTTAAAGCGCACGTCGGGAAAATCGCAGCTTTTGAAAACTTAGCGATATGGACGCACGCCGATGACGCCCGGACGTCTTTATTTAGTCGTCTAGCGCTTCCAGGCATACTGACTTACTAACCGGATCTAAGACACTGCACCGGGGAGAGAGAGGGAGAGGGAGAGAGAGAGAGAGAGGGAGGACGGACGAGTGTCCGGGCAAGCGCAGAAGAGAGAAAGACAGAGCGCAGGAGGAGGGGAGGTGGAGAGAGAGGAGAGAAAAAAAAAAAAAAGCTAGCGAAGAGGAAGAGAGAGTCGCAGGAGGAAGAGGGAGAATGCGCGGCGTCTGGCTAACTCTTCCATGCTTGTATCCAGGGCCTTTGTGAATACACCATGGGATGCATCGGCTCCAGGAGACTGAGTAAGCATCACTTCTCTCGCTCGCTCATTGCGGAAAAAAAAAAAAAAAAAAGTCGGGGGGTTGGGGTAAAGGAGGAAGGGTAGTGGGGGGGTGTCCTGCAGAAGTGATGATGGAGAGGACGCGGGCTTTTGTGTCGTGTTGTGCTTTTTTTTTTTTGCTTTGCGGTGTTTAAGAAGCTGTGGACGTGCGGTCACAGCGGCTCGTCCATATAGTATGCAGGCAAGATGTCACAGACGATATGTGTTAAAATGTGTGTGCGTGCGTGCGTGCGTGCGTGCATCCCCCCTCACCACCACCACCACCACCACCACCTCTCGGCACCCCTCCTCCCATCCCTTGATTTATGATGCCGTTTGGCAGTATGTATATGTGTGTGAGTAGGAGGCAGAGCGGGATGGAGAAGGCAGGCAGAGGCGGGAGCTTATTTATAGGGCGGCATGGCTCCGAGGATGGAAGGAAGACAGAAAGGAGGAGGGGGCAAAAAAAAAAAACATAGAAAAGTGATCATGCCATTGTCCTTTGCACAGTTTGTTGTTATTTGCACCAGTAATAGGGACAAGGCTGGGATCATCAGACAAGCGCAATTTGGAGACGTAAGGGATGGCGATGGAGAGAGGGCGGGGCTAGTACATACAGGCGAGGGGGGGGTGAGTGGGACGGATGGGAGGCTTCAGGTGAGAGAGTCCTCCACAGTCCAAGAACCGGTCAGGGTGGACTATTGAACGTCAGGTCCGACAATCAACTGTTTGTTGCAGCGCGGCGAGAATGAATCGCACTCAAAAGGCAAAAAAAAATAAATAAAAAATAAACACACTTCCTTTGCCGTTAAATATTGATGAGCCACTTAGCGGGAGGAGCTCTTCAACTTATTTACGGCAAAGGAGCAATGTCGCCATGAACACGGCCCAGCCCTTGCAGGGTCAAGCACGTCCCAAGCAGGTAAAAGGACTTGCAGTTGTCTCACTGAGCTCGTTTTTTTTTTTTTTTTTTTTTTCCCGCATCTGGAGGTAAATTCTTGATGAGGGGTGCTTTAAAAATATCCACCTTGAGCACATCTAAGAAGAGAAGGCAGAGCGGCCAAGAGGCAGCTTGCAAACCCGATGCAGCGCAAAGCTCATTTCTACCTGATTTACGCATTTGGCACCTTGCAGAGGCGAGCCACGAGCACAAGGTCGAGGTCGGGGTCGACACAAGCGAGTCCAGTTGGTGGGAAAATAATGGAATCGCGAGGAGCTTGCGGGGGGACGACAAGGGCGACGTTACGCTTGGGATTAATCCGAAAGAGGCCAAATAATACAACAAGACAGCACAGCCAATTACAATGGCACATTTTAAAAAATGACAGGAGCTGACAATGCGTTGTGATCATGACAAATGGAGTAAAAAAAGTACAAGTGGAGCCTCGAAGGTCGATGAATCAACAAAGCGTTCAGGGACAGGGTCACACTCTAATTTGAATCAATTGTTCACAGCAAATCGGGGAAATTGGATACATTTGTTTCTGGGCCAAACTGTTGCCAACAGAAAAGCTTCACTAGCTGCATATACAGTTAGCGAAACTAACTGTATAAATGTTGGATGTCGCAAGCTGAGGCGTGCGTTTTGTTTTCCTTCAGTTGCTATGACAATTAGCCCACAGTTTGGCGCCACAGAAACTCAAAACTGCTAGCCAAATTGTTATTAGAAAGTCTAAATGTATTCCTGATGAAAAATAAAACTGGAAGTACTAGCTTAACATGAGAACGGTTTCTTTGTTGCGTCATCCCTGCGCCTCACTCTCCACGCACGACTAATCAACTTACAACGCAACCTTTTACGCTGATTTAAGATCACTAAATGAGAAGCAGTGACTGTTTTGACCAATCAAATGCGTCAAATTGTAGAAGGGTTAGGAAAACGATGTGAATAAAATAAATAGAGCTCGCTGGTGATAGATTTAGCATTACGTGTTAGCTAGCTAGCTTTACAGCCTTTCTATTTTATTTCCTCAATCGATTCCATTTCGATTGACAAGAGTTCAGTTCGATTCGATTTTTCCCGATTCGATTCACTTCAGTTCAATCTGATATTGATTAATTATGGAACACCAATTCTTCTTAAATGTCAAGTAAATGATAAAAACTATAACCATATTCAATTCCAAAGTACATTTTGCGGAGGCATTGACTGGTTAAATGATTTAGTTTATTAATGAATGTAACGCGTGTTATAATCACTTAAGCGTGACACAAACATTGACATCAGCAAGGATGAGATGAACATATTTTCATATTTCTAATATAATAATTGTAAATATAAACTTAAAAGATTCTGAATTGCCTGAAAGTGCAATAAGTCAGGTCTTTCATAAATTTAAGAACATACTTTTAAATTAATGTGATCAGTAAATAAAAAAAAAAAAAACTAAGATAATTGATTCTTGGATTTATGAATCGATATTGGGCTCAAAAAGGAAAATCGATTCAATATCAATTATTCAATTATTTTATTTTTTTTAATTACGCGTGTTTCCCTTTCTGTATTCTACTGCATTTATTTTTAACTAGACAATGAAAATCAAGGTCAACGTAACTTGGCTGGAACGGATTAATTCTATTTCCATTCATTCCAATGCAAAACATTTATTCAGTTGATGAATGTTTTAGCTCGCAATATATCTCTTACAAATATTTTGGCTAAACTCTTAAATTTTCAGTCGCATTTACGCTACAATTACGTAACCTCACAACAATGAACCTGGCGTCCATTTCGAGGTTATGAACAGTACAATGAGGTCACGCTCAATTACCGTTTGATGGTTTTATTTATGGCATAGTTGACTGTAATTACGACTTTACCATTAGCATAGATTAGCGATAAGACTCCAGTGTTCCGACTTCCGTGCTGAACTCTGTCAAACTAAGGATCAAGTGTACTGTAATTATTTTTGATGCTTGCATCATGTGTGAAAGGAGCCTGTTTGCTTTTTATCGATCCGTGTTGAAAGGCACACACGAGCCTCACAATGGAGACAATAACATCTCCAGCATCTTGTGCCTGCTGATGTAACCCCCCCCGCCCGATTCAGCAGCAGCCAGGCTAATGTGGCGGCATGCTTGTGTTTATCCTGGGTGAGAACGGCTTTGCTGTGCACTATTGATCGGGCTTCTCCGCTGCAGTCCGAGCTGCCAAAGCGGAGATCAACAGGAGGGAAGCGACAGGCTGCCCGGTCGGGTCTGGCTTTTTTGTTCGGGAGTGTCTGTATGGGCCTCTGGTTAACTCAGTCATTAAGTCAGACTGCGCTCCGTAGCCGTTCCCTTGCATCAGTGGCAGCAATTTCCTCAACAAAATCAGGCCATTGTGTAATACGACTGCGAAGCACGAGCAGTGAATTGTTCTGTTGTTACACAAAAGTACAATTGGCTTTGAGAAGTGGGGTTGTTAGATTTGTTATTTTAGCTTAGCAGGATACATTGGATTTGTAGTTGGAGTGTAAATGGAAGTAGTAAGCCACGTTTCTGCTTTTTTAAAATTGATAGCGTCTCAACGGTGCAGTCTCTTCTTTCATTTTGATCGTTTTTGTCAAAGGGCTGATCGAACTTGTCCCAACTAGCTCAAATGAGTGTATTTTCCAGACCTACAGTACCTTCATTATCTTGTTCTTGGGTCAGCTAGCGCCTATCCCATGCTGACTTTGGGTGAAAGGCAGACTAGCAGTCTGCCAGTCAGTCAATCACAGAGCACATAATGAGCCAGACAAGCATTCACACTCACATTCATACTGTCAGCGAGTGGCAAGTGAACTTACTGCCAACACGGAAGTCGTCCAGCCATCCATTTTCTATAGCACTTGTCTACATTCGGGTCGTCGCCGGTGAACTGGTGCCAATTCCAGCAGACTTTGGAAAAGAGGCGGGCGGGTATAACCTGGACTGGTTGCCAGCCAAATCCAAAAGCACGTACAGGACAGGCCAGTGATGATGGGGGGGACACAATTTTCACCTGTGCTACGAGGGGGCTACCTTCCCGACAAAGATGCCATTTTGAATATGGACGATGTACGTGCGGGCACAGGAATAGCGAAATATAAGTCAGGAAATATACACAATATTCAATATGTACTGTATAAACGTATAACAGAATTTCATTGAAATGCATTGTGAAAATAAAAGGGGGATTTTTTTTATTTATTTTTTTTGCTTTACTCAAATAATTCTTTAATAACCGCTGAGAAAAATCCAATATGAATCTTCCCAAGGAAAAACAAAATAAAAATACTGAGGACAAACATCAGGTTAAAACAGGTTAATCCGCTGGTGGCCAGCAGTGAGTATGCGGGGCTCTACTGTAGTTAAGGGAACATCTTTAGTATTTTCCCACAATTATTATTATTGTATTAAATTATATTTATTATTTATTATTATAATAAATTATAAATAAATTAATTATTATTATTATTATTTTTAATCAATCTCCGGTGTAATAACCTTATTTATTGATTGATTGAATTTTTACTTCTTATTCTATTATTATTATTATTATTATTATTATTATTATTATCATTATTATTAATTCAATCTCTGGTGTAATAACCTTATTTATTGATTGATTGAATTTTTACTTCTTCTTCTTCTTATTATTATTATTATTATTATAATAAATTCAATCTCCGGTGTAATAACCTTATTTATTGATTGATTGAATTTATATTTTTTATTTTATTACCTGTTCTTATTGCTGCTGGAAATGTAAATTTCCCAGAGGGAGCCATTCCAAAGGGATCAATAAAAATCAAGTCTAAGTCTAAGTCTAAATTAATCACTGTTTTGGGGGGGAGTTTGGTCATGTGACCATTCGCAAGCTGAGCCCTGCCTTAGGCGCTGTGCTGTTATTTTCAGCTAGCAGTTAGCGGCAGTGCGAGACAAAAACCAGGTGTATTTTTCTGGTTAATTTATATTCCACAAATGCAAAATTAATCAGAAAGCTGTGCCTGGACTAACGGGTGTGCATAAAAAAATCGGAGGAAGTCTGAGTACCCAGAAAAAAATTTGAAAAACACACGGACACGAGAACAACATGCTAAATCCACGTAGGAAGACTAAAGCCAAGATTTGAAAGCCAAACCTCATAACTTTGAGACAGATCTGCCCTCTTCCTCGCCCACACCTTCGCCACAATCTCGTTTTGACCTCGCCTGGTCCGGAAACACCTCGTCTGTCATCAAGAAAGCGCAGTTAGCATGTGAGGAAAAACAACATCTGCCAAAAAAGCTGCCTGTGACCTTCTACCGCTCGACCTTTGCGAGCGTTCTGGCCTACCGCGTCGCCGTGTGGTTTCCCCGACTCGCACCGAGGAAGAACGAAAGAGGCTTCGGAGAAGCGGGCGAGAGAGCAGACGGTCATCGCCCCCCCCCCCCCCCCCCCCCCCCCCCGCTCCCCTTCCCCACCGTCAAGGACATCTTGCCGTCTCGTTACCTAGGAAGAGCTGAGGCAATCACGAGTGACAACACCCACCCTGCTCGCTACCTCTTTGACCTGCTGCTCTCCGGCAGGCGCGACTGGTCCGTCAGGACCGCAACAAACAGACTCGGACAGCTCCTTCCCACACGCCATCACGGCGCTGAGCTCACAATCGCGCCGACACTCATTCCAGACGGCTTTGGACAGTCCACATTCACCACTGCGCCGCTACTGCACTGATAAGAAGCCTGAGTGCCATTTAGGGCTGCTCGATTATGAAGAAAATATTAATCATGATTATTTATTATTTTGGTACAAAACAAGAAAACGTTTAAACGTAAAAATTATTGAGACAAATAATATTCTTTGAAACGCTTTAATTATGCAGGTTTCTTTTGGATGAATTTTTTTTTATTAAATTAAGTTATTTTAAAATGTAAAAAAAAAAAATGTACAAATGTATGCATTTGAACAACTCAAAAAAAAAAACAAAAACAAAAAAAACCTCAAAATTAGCATTAATAATCTTTTTGCACGATTATGCTGATTTTTGTGTCATTGAAATTGTAGTTGAATTTTGATTAATTGCACAGCCCTATTGCCATTGATGCTGCATAAATCAGTATTGTTAGCATAGCATTGCTGTCCCATATCATATTTAGTATTTTTTCACAAACCTATACTATTAGTCCACACCAAGGTTACTATAGTTAACCAACACTAACAAAATAACTATAATTTAAATTGAAAATACAAACTTAACGCAACAGCTGCTGCGTCTCTCGAGACCAAATTTATTTTAGTTAACGAAAACTAACAAAAATAACAATTTAAAATTGAAAACCCCCCAAAAACATTTATTTTTGTTAACAAAATAAAATAAATTCTTTTAAACAAAAATGAAACTACAAACTACATGTTACGTTTATGAAATGAAATGAATTAATTAAAACTCACTAAATGTAGCAATAATATCTTTCGTTTCCGTCTGCCAATTAATATCACACATTAGCTTTCAGAGTTAATTCTAAATATTGCACTATTGCAGTACATCCATACAGAAGAAAGGAAGGTCAATAATGTTTTTTTTTTCTTTTCTTTTTTTTAAATCTTGCATTTGACAAACAAAAATATAAATATACAAAAAAACAAACTAACTGTCTAAAACGGATAAAAAGTAAACTATACGCATTTTCAAGAGGAAAAAATACCTAAAAAACGTGTTGTAAAAACTAACTATAATGACAAATCTAAAATTAGTTTAACCCTGGTTCACACGGGACCTGAGTGTTTTTTGTATTTTTAAATAAATTATGGACCAATCTAAAGTGTTGAAAATAATATGCGCTCTTTAACTCATTTGCTCCCAAAAACGTATAAACACGTTCTATTTTAAATATTGCCATGTTCCCAAAAAACGTATTTATCCGTTTTTTTTATGTTTTTTTTTTTTATGCTAGAGCATAGAGAAGGCATTGATGCACATTAATAGTAGAGTATAAGAGATTAGCCAGGGCCATGTTGCAACAAGCACTTTTCCCCAGTGTTTTCAACAGGTTTGTGAATAATGATGAAACTTAGCTAGATTCTAATGCTAATTGTCAAAATGCAACAAAACAGCCGGGAGCTAAGGGGGGTCGCGTCAGTGAAAATGTCTGCGAGTGAATGAGTTAATAATACAATGGTAATAGTTGAACAAACATGGAAGTACGAGACTACTTTTCTATTCTGTTCCATTATCGAAGCACAAACTCATTGTATCCGCGCCATACAACGACAATAAAGGATTTCTGTTCTATTCTACTCAAGCCATTATTCCACGGAAGTGAGTGCCTGTATAATACCGTTTGTAGAATAGATGAGAAAATCAATAAGACGTCGGTTGTTGTGCATATTGTTCATCTCTGGATTTCCCCTTCTCACCGTGGCGTTTTGTTTGTTTGTTTCAAACAACTGCATGCCAAATTAAAATGGAGCAAAAATTCTCGTGCTATGCAATCTGGATGTCCCGTAACACCTAAACACCACTTCACTTTAATCCAATCGACACGCACCGGGTCCTGCCTGGAGCATTGATGAATTGATTGTCGTAAACTAAGAATTTTATTGACTCCACTCTTGCCTTTTAACATCTACTTAAGCCTGCGTCTCTTCAGCCCCACGGGGTCACGTGACGCTGATGCGCAGGGGCATCCATCACGCCTTCAGAGAGCCTTGAGAAGAAGTCGATGGGAGGCGCGCGCACGCAAAAAACACCTGATAAGGAAATCGGTCAAATATTTGTCCTTTGTGTCACCGAATCCGCTTTTGAGCAGCCGTTACGCACGCGTCATTGAGAACTACCAAAGCCGTTATTATTACTAATGGTACTCGTACTGTCCCCGGCGCCACTGCGCGCGGCTCACATTAGATGCGTTGCCGTTGATATTATCAGCGGTATCTTTGCTGGAGACCACACATCAGAAGCGTTTTCCCCGTATCCATTTGCCAGGTCACATGATACCTGCGAGTGCTAGAAACATCAATCATTGCATAAATCAGGGCATTGTTTAGCGCTGTGTATCTGAACCGCTGTGGCGCAGGCAAGCTGCAAGCTGCTGCAGCAACGTGGAAATAATAGCGTGAATGTGGGACATCTTGATAAGTCACCGTTTTGTGCAGACACTTTTTTTATTTTGCCAGTTTGCGCAATTCAATACGCACAATCAATATAGCAAATACGCAAGGCTAAAAATATGTTTCTTCTTTATGGGGCAGTTTTGTGAATCAATGACTTAATTTAAGAAACAATTATTTTATTTTTTTTATTTGGTTCCAGATAGGCGTCTGCAAAAAAGTTGACTATCACTCAAGCGCATAATTCCGGTGTTAAACATGCTAGCCGTTAGCTTAGCAATTAGCACGGCTTCTCTCTTCATTAGAATGATACTCGTTAAGAATTAAACTTATTTGGTGCCATGGAGGCGATGATTACTGACTTTAGAGCAGCTGAGTAACGTGTTTGTTTATTTTAGCTGCAGCAGTAGCTAGCCGAAGCTTGTTGCTAGCTAGCTAGCTGGTGCATCGTAAGTAGCACCAATTCGTGTGACACAGCCCAGCGGAGGTTTTTAGGATGTCTGGATGATTGATTCTCAATTTTGCTATACAGTATTTTAGAGACACAAAATTTCATTTTTATGATTAGAGCCTTGAAATGTTTCTGTGACAAATTACAATAAACGGCTGAAAGGTTCCACCGTACGCTGGTAAAAACTTACCACGTCACTGGCAATCTTTGATGCAACATTTTAACATTCTTAACTGCCATAACAAGCATTAAAAAGTTCTATATTATAAAACAAAAATAAAATACTGTATAACGACCCACTCCACCATTGAGGCGTAGTGTTTAAGGAAACGGAGAACTTTACTGTTGGGGAATGAACTTCATGCTTCACGGTTTTTAACGTTCTTAACCGTTATACACTCGTAAAAGAAGTTAACTGCCGAGTACTACAATAAAAAAAATGTCACTGTTAATACTGATGACAGATGTTGTCGTAACAAACACGTACAGGCAGGATTATATGTGTCCTTTAAGGATGGATTTACATTTTTTGGTGGGATATGGCAGCATAAAAAGAAAATCATGGACTATTGCTGCATTCGAGGATGGTCGGAAGTCGGATATATCCGAGTTGTTTTTTCCCCAGATCTGACCTGAAAGCGTTCGAGGCGAAAGTAAATAACCAAAATGGCGGATAGTGGTAAATTGTTTTTTATTTTGGTCCTCAAATCCTTCTCGTAATTTTGCTTCATTTATTGTTTTTATGTAATTTCATAAGCATTCCATACGGTTCAGTAGTTCACCGTATAATTTCGTGCACGGAGATAGCGGCATACTGTCACGTAATGTTGCGTTACGTAAAGTTGTGTCAAATATTTATGAATGAAGAAAGCTGTCTAGTTTTATACTCGAGTAAATTGTGTTTTACTATACACGGTCTGTGCTTGTAAATGAGTCGTCATTGTAGAGTGACGTAACCTGTAGTACGTACGTCTTTTTTTTTTTTGACTTCGCAAATAGAATTTCCGAGTTCACGGGGGCGTTCCCGTACACACTTCCTGGTTTGAACTCGGAAATGGCTGACTTCCAACCATCTTCGAATGCAGCTTAATATAATATTTTCGGATCGTAATCAGAACTCTTCTAAATGGGGATAAAAAAAAACAAAAAACAAAAACAAAACAGATACTTAGACAGACTTCCGTCAATATTAGCTAAACATAATCAAGGTACCCGTGAATTTGAAGCACCCTTCCCAAACAACACAAAAGCAGTACTGTCCAAACTCCTGCCCGGGGAATATTCTTGTACATGCAACTATACTTATTTTTTTTTTTGCAGTTGTGCTTTAGGCTTTATTTCTACATGTCAGTGTTGTGCGTATCGTTTCGTTTCTCACCACTTTGTCCCGTAATGTTGCTTTTGTAACTGCATCGCAGTGAGGAATTCCCTGCCACTCAAATTGAAAAGAACACAACGCACCCACAGCAGCGTGACCGTACACACACTTGGTAAAAAAAAACAAAAAAAAACAATCAAGTACCACGTTTGCCACTCACCCCTGCTATTAAATGGCAAATCTGGTCCAATTTGGCGAAGTCTTGTACGCATCAACATATTCAAGGTGAATGAGTCATTGAGGTAACATTGAGACACGGTGAGGCCCAAATGACCCTCACCTGCACGTACGCTCTACATCCCAAGGACTTGAATGATATCGCCCGTTAACGCTGGGGCATCACCTGCGGATTTTTTTGTGAATGCCAGGTCACATGATTCAACGTTAAATTCATAAATTGTAAACACGTCGATACGTGGGCTCGCACTTGTTATCGTTTGGGAGCTTTTGAGTCTAAGTGGCAAATCAGAGTGAAGAGGCCTGCGTGTGGGCACATGATGATGACAGGCCCTTTTTTTTGTAAACAATGTGACTCAACCGCAGAGTGAGTTATGAAAATGAAACATAATGCTGCGAAAGAGCCCACTTTCATTGCTAGATTCGGATCCGCGTGAGTATCCTCCGACTGATCTGAGGGGCGGTTCTGGGGGTGTTGCAAATGTTGCGCCGGAGCGTGTTTATGAATTTCTGTGCAATTGCACACGCACTCAGCATTAAGTGTGTGACCAGCGCTAATTGCGTCTTTGTTATCCGCAGCTGTTCAGCTCGCAAGAAAATAAAAGATGGCACGCATATTACGTGATTATCAGCCTATTTTGTCCTTCTCCGCGGCTTCTCTTAACCGAACGGGATGACACTTCCACATCAGCTCGGAATGTTCATTATAAATTTAGCAGGCCATTAGGATGCTTATGGGAATTATCCAGTTTGTGAAGCCAGGCTGTGCCAAGACGCTTCGTTCCACAGGTTTTTGGTTACCACACTATGGGGTATATTCACTCAGAATGAGCGCTGTTCCGTAATAGCGCGAAATATTGCACTACAACTGCACCCGCAGTCTACGCCCAGGATCTCTCTCTCTCTCTCTAATCATATACTGGCATAAACACGCCCACAAAACTGACAAATTGGAGCAAATTTGCACCTGATTTACCACACATGGCAACGCGCCAAGAACATGGTTGTTATAGTAACAGTTGCGAGAAAGATGACATTATCAGAAAGCGAGGTTGGACCGAGAGTTAAGCGTTTAGAGCTCCATTACGCTGTACAGAGCAGAGAGGACGACGACGACGTCATTCATTCATAAAGTACAAATTATTGGTGCGATCGTTTTTTAAATATATTTTTAGAGGTTGGCGTGGGCGTACAGTTTGCATCTGGCATGTAAAAATTATTGTAAAACGCCTCATCGCCGGTCAGCCTGGGTTACGTTGTGTCTTAAACCAACATTGAGGAATGTCCCCTTCCCTCTCTCTGTCTCCCTCTCCTCTCTGCGTGAACAGCAACGTGCACCGTATCATGCACTGCTGTCATGATCCCGCGATCGAGGTTGCGGCAGGTTAATACATGCTTTCCAAAAACGTTATTTGCGTCACGCAAACTCTGCGTGGCTATTTGCGCTGGCGTTAGTGAATTAGACGCTGCATATCGATGAGTCTCATTTGCATTGGGGTGGGCATATTTTGCGTCAAATGTATGCAAATTACTTAATTTACATACGCGCAAATAACACCGGCGCACCGTGGCGCAATCTGGTTGGCACCGCACTTAGTGACGGATTTCCCCATCTGCGCGTTAAGTGAATTAGGTGCTCCCAGATTGCTCCATTTTTAACGGTTAGCGCGGTCCAAAGGCGACGCAAACCTTTAGTGAATAAGCCCCTAAGTGCAGTGTGACGGTTATAAGTCTATGACATATTTACCTTCCGGCAGTCATGGCTATCAACGTGTCCCAGAGGCCATTTTCATGCCCCTGGTGTCGTTTCAGAATCCCATTCCCCCCTCCCAAGTTAATGACTCGCGCTGTGTTTTTACATCTCACATCCCTCCCCTGCAATTTTGTGTCTTTTCCAAAGGCACGTTTACTTTTCCCCTGCGCCAAACTTCCCCGGCCGTTTGTCGGCCAGTCCTCAGCCGGGTTCCCGCCGCACCGTGCAGCTCACTTATAACCCAGCATCCGCACATATCGCTGCAAAAGGGGCTTCTATCCAAAGCCATTACCCCACCGTGGCAACCGGCTTCGCTGCAGCCGTCTCGATAAACAAGCGCACAGAGCCGGTTGCCTCACCGGTGTGGCTGCGGTGGGGGGGGGGGGGGGGGGGGTAGCGGGATTCAAGAAAAAAAGACAGATGACAGTCAAGTGCTTCTCACTTGAGCGGGAGCCGTCAAGCCGCTCCGGTCCGAGCAGGAGTTGACAGTGCAAGCGCTGCAGATCTTTGGTCATTCATTACGCTCGGCTGAGCCGCTCCCTCTTTTGCTCCCTTCGTCTTCCCCCCACGCTAAAGCAGGCTCTCCCCCATGACTGCAGGGGAGGGGGAGGGGGGGTATCCAGCGGCGCACCGTCAGTCGTATATGCGGGGGAGGAGAGAGAGAGAGAGAGAGAGAGAGAGAGAGAGAGAGAGAGAGAGCGAGAACGCCAAGGGAGGAAAATCAGCTCATGTGCTCCGTTGTTGTTGTTGTTGTTTTTGTTTTTTATCCCGCCTCCCTTCTCAGGAGCGGAATTACGCATTGCCTTACCGTGCTACTGCCGAGCACCACCTAACGGGGTGCGGACACGCACACATACAGACGAGCGTGCCATAGCCTTAGAAACCACAGAGATGCCGGCTAATGACTACTGACCCGTCATCCGAGGAGACATTGTGAGCCCGTAGCCTAAACACGTCAGACTAATCGCAAACAGAGACATCGAAACCATCGTGGATCGCTTCACAAATGCATCGTTGTCATCCTCATACGACGCCCACTCAAGATATCACAAAGGTTTGCGCATTGTATTAAACGCACCGGTCCGGTGCGGTTCACAGGCTGGAGGGACTGCAGGCTGCAGAAGTCTTGAGCCACGTTGTGATTTATGTGAGCGAAGAGTGACTGCTAATCCGCTAATTGGACAAACAGGGCTGCAGGATAGCGAGCAGAGAAAATGGAGTAGGGGGAAATGAGCGAGTGTGCGTTATGCTGTAGGCCCGATATAGATTGTGGGTGTGCATACATTATGTTTGCGGGGCATGTTTAAGGAAATCTGGGACACTCTCCTTACTCCCTCCCCAGGCCGAAAAGGTTTTACTGACATAGGGAACCGTCTCACGCCGTATTCCGGGGCGCCAAAAATGAGGCACGCCTGACTAATCCGACGAGGGTCACGCGCAGTTCAGCTCTATTGGTAAAATTTGCAAACGTCTCAGACAGTCTTTACCTCCGCTTGGGGAAGATTATAAGCGGTTTCTTTTGCAGTTTTTTTCTGAGAGTAATACCTTATTTTAATAAGGACACCTTGTTCAGGTAACCGGAAAAACATTTAAGTGTATTTTATTTGATAGCACCTGACACAAGTAGAATGAATTTATTCTCGATAGCGCCTATCCAGTTCAGGGTCACAAGAGAAGCGAGGGACTATCCGTGCTGGATTTGGTTGAGAGGTGGGCTAACGTTCACGGTGCACAAAGCAAGGTCATCAAGGGAATGCTTGGGTGCGTTTGATGTGGAACAACCTCAACCCCATCAAACACCCGTGGGATTAACTAGATTGGAGAATGTGACAATTCCCACAATCCAAAATCTTCTAACGCCTTCATACAGGGTGGCCCAAAAGTCACTTTTCTTCGAAGATTAGGCCTCAATGATTAGATGGGTTGACTTGAGCCGGGCAGTTGTAGTCGCTGTGACCTGTCCCGGCTTGGCGCTTTTCCTATCTATCCGCAATCTGGCATACTTTTCTACTTGAAACCAGTTAAGACCATCAGGTAACACATTGTCACACGAGCTTGGGTGAAACAGTGTAAGAGTAGAAACTAGGGCTGGGCGATATAAACGGTATATTCAATATAAAGTATATATTTCGCCGAAGGTAGAGATTCTGACTCCACCGTTTTACAGCGGTACCGCATGACAGTTGATGACGTCATCGTCCGCCACGGCGCACGGCTCGCAGGCGGCCAGCTTGACACGTCCTCACGCGACTGTCCAACATCAACACGACACCACCTCGAATATTATATTTAATTGCCCATTAAGGACGCTAAGAAAGTTAATCAGTCTGCCGACGTTAGCAACTATAGCCACTAACGGGCGCGTAAACAAATGACGGCGTTTGGCGAGCCAAACTGCAGCTGCATTCAAATACTGTTGGACATTTCAAACTCAGACAGAAACAAGTCCATCAAGTCAAGTCATCTTTATTTATATAGCGCTTTCAAACAGAATGATGGGTGTTAATATCACTGTTTATTATTATTTATTTATTTTTGTTTACTTAATTACTATCAATGGTCCAACTAGTCACTTATGTTTACAATACAGAATCATCTACAGGGCTTCCATCCTCTATTCAGGTTGTTGGTATGTCAATGAATTAAAAATAAAGAATAAACCTTATGTTTTATATAATTCCTATAACATTTACCGTAAAAAAAAATAGGAGCACCTTTACTACAGTCCCTTTTAAACAGGCATTAACACTTAATTCTATACTGTGATATATACCGTTACTGTGAAGGGATGCAGTTTATATCGTGATATGAATTTTGGGCCATATCGCCTAGCCCTAGTAGAAACAATTTTGGACAGATTAGACCTTCTTCCGCTCCACAGCTGTGTACTCAATTCTTTCTGGAATCCAGAAAATAGTTCAACTGAGAAAATGCTGTCTCCTGGTTGTTATTATTATTAGTGTATAGTGAGCATTAAAGACAAAAAAACGGTTAAAGTGCCCATCAGAACTTTACAATGTAAAGAAACACGATTTGGTCTTGACGAAGGATACAGCGGAAGGCGTGTTACTATCAACGCTAAAAATACCAAATGAAAAGAAAACACCAAATCGACTTCAGGTCGTTCAGTGGCTTCGAGCTGAAGATGATCCTCAACAACGCTAAGTTGATCTGGGTAAACCTTTTTTGACTCCAAACCACAAAGTCCGGTCTTCGAGGGCCGGAGTCCTGCAGGTTTTTAAGGTTTCCCTCAACCAACACACCCGAATTAAACGATTACCTCCACGAACGCCTGCTCTAGGAGTTTGGTTTTCATCAATGGTGGTCAAAGCAGACCTTCCGCTGCCTAGTTAGTCAAAAACAGATCCGGTTTTGAGAAACTTCCCGCGTCCTACCCGCTTGTAGCAGTGTGACAGCCATAAAGCTTCTCAAACTGGCACTGAACTGCATTTGGGGACAGAAAACCTCTTGACAGGCGGCAATTTTGCAGCGTGCTGTCAATTAGCGAGTCTTGCGAAGGGGTATGATATCTTTGCAAAGATAGCAAAAGACTAAGCTGTCTAATGCCGAGGGCCTCCTTTCTTAAACGTCACTTTGTGTCACACTCTTGTAAAAAAAAAAAAAAAAAAAAATCAATCCCTATCGACATGCGGCTACGGGAAATATTGAATACGCTGTGATGAGAATTTAGTTAATAAAGTTAGAGGAGTTACTTTGCTCAGCTGGTCACAGTAAATGTGCTTAGCCGGAGAAGCTTTATCAAGCTCATTATCTTGAGCGACACTCGGGTTCTTCCAATTCAATTTGAGTTTGAAAACGTTCCAGTGTAAACGACCCCGAGGTCTTATTTAAGTGTTTGTTTTTCCCGTGGCTTGCGTGCGTGAAAAAAGTGGAACAAAATTCGTTCTGACATATATAAGCTGTTTAATGTTGCACACTGACAAGAAGAATCAAACAAAGTGGGCTCGCGATGAAAGTGGGTCAAATTGAGTGGAAATAAAACGTCATTAATGTGCAAAGTAACTGCTCCAAACGATTAATTTGCAGATTTGGAGACTCGCATTAGGGAAGCTCCTACAATCAAACACCTAATGGACAAAATCACGGCGAAGCAAATTGGCGAGGGCGAACTGCGCAGGGGTCACTTCCTTGGACCGGAGTCTCTGCCCTCATCTCGTGCCCTCGTAGTTTATCTGATTGCGGACGGGACGGAGTTCAGAGACGAGGCTAATATCACAGAAGGCCGGCAGACGCGGAGCTGAGCTGATGTTTTCCAATCACTGGGTCAGTGGGTCACAGACATCACCGGCCGTCCGCCGAGCCAAACCAGTCCCACTCGCGCTCCAGAGGAATAAGCTCATCATTGCCAAACGCTGCGGTGACTACACCGTCGCCTCCGCAGCACACACGCTGCGCTGACACAGGAGCGCACCCCTCCGAGAGTTGCACGCGCACAGTTTGATACAGAGAGCAGCCACCTAGAGACTGTCGCTGTGTTTAAACCCAATTACCAGTACACTCTATCGAATTAAAGCAATGTTTTAATTAGGATTTGAGGAGTCGGCAAAGCAAGGGGTGGGGTGATAATAACATTCATTTGTCCAACCGAAAGGGTCTAGTAAATGAGTTATTGTTGATCTAACATGCTTTTCATTGACCATTAATTGGACACTTCTAATGGACTGGCGTTGGTAGCTAAAGGGCGGAGCCGGACGCGTTGCAGTCTGGGGTCTGCTTGGTCGCCAGAGGATTTTTTTGGGGATGTCTGGAATTTCCTGCGTGTGATGATACTGGTAATGGATGTATGGACTGTAACAGTTTGACAGACTTGCCTTGACTTTACAAGTTTAAATTATGCTCTGAACTCAAAACACTTGCACCGTACATCAAATAATCGTTCGCCATTGAAATGAATTGAAATGCTCTTAATCCGATTCAGCGCTCCAAAAAACACCAACAGAAAATGTTGACTGTAAGGAATTAAACAGGCTGTGAATTATGATAATTCAATGCTGATCATTCAGGTGTGTGCAACTTAGCCACCGGGGGCAGTAGAACATCAAACGTACAAGCTACATGTAGATTTCAAGATAAAACAACTACTGGTATGCTAAATCTAACTTTTAAATAAATATATGCCCACTTTGTCAACCACTTGTGTTTCAATATGAGTTGGTTAAAGATTCATCAATACAGCGACATTGATGCTAGATTTGTTTTGCCTCTCTACAGTATTTTGCTTTGTGTGTTAGCATTAAGCTAGCCGACTTTCGTAAGTTCATGTACTGTGGTTAAATACACAACGTTCAATTTGTTTTATGTTTTTGTCTGAGAATTGTTCACTAGCTGCTAAATATGGGATGATAGCCATGACACCTATGTTAGCTTGACATTATAGCTACGTGACACCTCTTAGCACGCCAGTGAGTACAGGCTAAATGCAACACATGCACTTAGGTACAAAAATAAAACTGGATTGTTTACTGTTATATAAACTACCCGTTTTGATAACGGGCCAAACAACAACAACAACCTTATGTACACAAAATGGTTTTCCTCTTAATAACAAGGACAAAACGTTAGCTAGCGTTAGCTCAGGTTTTTATGCTACATGTTCCCATAGCTTTGTAACATTCTGAGCTGATTTAAAAAAAAAAAAAAAAAGCTAAATTAGCTAATAAACGAGAAATAAAATACCCTTGTCTTTTCAGATTAGATTTTTGAACACCACAATCTTGCGTTTTTTTAGCCATTTAATTGGCTACAAATCATCCTTTGAGGCGTCAACATCAAACAATGCTAAAAGGTTCCTCCATGTGGCTTCTGTCCACTTTTGTCGTCCTCATAAATCCACAAACTCTCGTACAAATACCAAAAAAAACTATTTAAACTCAGTAACAAAGTATTTTTGACTTCCCACCACTGCGTTTGACCTTGGCAAAAATCTGCTCATGTTTCACTTGTGGCTTCTGTTTACTCTCCAAGCTGGCTTCAATCAAAAGAATGTTAATAAACCTTCTCTCTCTCTCTCTTTCCTGCTCTCAGCAGCAGATGGCGTGCCAGTCCAGAAGGATGGGGAGCAGGTAAGACCTTATTCTTATTCTTCACCTTCCGCCACAACTTTTCCCACAGGCGGACAAGCTGGGCGAGCGACACGGCCGACTCGATGTAGTCGGTTTCACAGCACCGCAGCTCGCCGAGAGGCAGCTCGGCCCTCGACTGGAGCTCTCCGTCAAGTGCCGCCGCTCGTGCCTAGTAGACGAGGAACGTTAACGCGCTCCGCGTCAGTGTTAGGCGCTTCAATTTCCACCGTTGCAGTTGCAGGATGTCTGATAAGTCAGTCACCATTCCCATTACACCCCCCCCCCCCCCCTCCCTCCCTCCTCATCCGGGACGGGGCATTGGAGAGGAAGCCATTTTCCACTAAAACGCAGCTTCACTTTTCAAACCAAATGTACTGCAGAGCGATTCCATGATTTATTTATGCGCCATGCCCTTGCAGAGAGAAAAACACCCACACCCATGATCATTTTTGGGAGACTTTTTTTTTTTTTTGGAGATGGTTCTTCAGTGGGTGCACTCTACCACTCGAGTGTTAAATCTCTTCATCAGTGTGATGCGAGTACGAACTAACGAATGAGAGAGGACGCAACGACAAAGATTACGCCAAAAAAAAAAAAAAACGAGGCGTAAGAAAAAGAACAGGAACTTGCTAGCTGCATTGATTAACACAAGCGATGCAAAATATGCAAGTAATAATTTTCAGGCCCTGTCTAACTATGCGCAAGGTTTTCTTTCAAGGATGGAATGCAGCTGACTCTTGGCCAATCAAAGCGGCTCCCCTTATAATCTTTAAGATCCCGGCGGTCAAGGTGGAGACATTGTAGAAGCAGAAATGAACGCTGATGTAATCGAGATGTTGGAGAGCGACCTCGCACCACCAATCATGCGTCCGTTTGTGACAATCAGACCACGCCTACTTGTGGTTTAGCGAGTCACATTAAAAAAAAAAAAAAATCCATAATATTTTTCATTTTTACCCCCATTTTGGTCCTTTTTGTGGAAAATGTATATTACATTTTTATCAGCATTTTTTAAGGGGGTTAAAAATAGCTTTGTTTTTTGCCCCCAACGAATTTCAATGTCATCAATTATATGAATATGTTTGCTACCGTTTTAACCCCTCCCGTCTACTTTAAACACAAACACATTAAAAAACACATTTCAAAGTATTCCTTACTTACTGTTCTCACTCTCTCACTGTCAAAAAAATGGGAGAATATTGCACATCACTCAGAAAAAAAAGGAAGACTCACTTGCTTGCGCAGTTCTCCAAATAAGAAGCCAAGTTTGCTGTTGTTTTGTCACTTCCAGTTGAAGTTGACTGTAAAAACGACACCAAAGTAAATTAAACGTATATTTACTGAAATGCTCAACCACACCTTATAAAGTGGACTAACAAAAGTCTGCTCACTGAGTGCTAACATTAGTATATAATATCAAATAGTTTGACATGATAAAAATGTTATTTGTATGTTGAGATGATTTGGCGAGAGCCATTTTGCACCAGTTCATGACTTCCTTTCATTCTCGTGGACATTAATATAAAAAAAAACTACAAAGATAGCCAAATTGGCTCTTGTGAAGTATTCTGAGAGTGACCTTGCCCTTGTTCGCACCAAATTCTAATGAGTTCACCTTTGAATCCGGATGGGCAAAATTATTTCCACTTTGGCTCGAATGGTGCCGGACTTGAAAGTTGAGTGCGACGATCGACTTTTCGGCAGCCACCCGGTGTTCCTGTGGTCCAGTTAGTGTCCAGCTGACAAAAGAGAAATCCCGCCTTATCTTCTTTGCGCTCAACGGCAGCATACGCACACATGAACGCGCACGCAAACACACACACTCGTCTTGCCGCCAGCTTCAGTCTTTTGTCTGACAGCTGCATCAGATACCGCTGACATCTTTTTCTGTCTTTCGATTACACACAGACACTTCCACTGGCTCTTAGCTATACACACTCGGAAGTCACAACATTAGGTCCGACCACACAGCAACAAATATTATTCAGTACAAAAAAAATCATCAAAAATAATGCTAATTTTTGACTATATTTTGATAATTTTGGTGAAGAACTTCACCGAATCACACTGAGAGATGTTTGTCAGGGAATTTGGAAACTCAAGCAATTTTTTTTTCTATATTTAGTGTGCTTAAATATAGTCGGAGCAAGTTTTGTAGAATTTATTAAACACATGGAACAAAAAAAACAATTGACTGCTAAACTACGCACACCGCTCGTCCCAACAATAATCTTCCATTTATGATCGTTAAGTCGTGTTTTTAGGACAAGTGTCAGCGTTTGAAACATTGCGGCGACTTTGGCTTGTATGAGCAAATTGGTGGATTTTTTTAAATCTTAAACTTGCCAGCCAAATCAATCTGAGTAGAAGACGGGCTTAAAGGGATGAGGAGAATGCGGTGGAATAATGACGTTACACAGCTTTATTGTAAAATTGTCTATAAATTGTTATATATTTTTTTATATCTGCAAAACATTGTATCCTCATTAATAGTAAAAAAAGAAAAAAAAACTTTTTTAGTCTCTAACAAAATATTTGAAGTGCATCAATTTGGGTAAAAAAAAAAAAAAAAAAGAAAGAAAAAAAAAAAAACTTTTTTAGTCTGTAACAAAATATTTGAAGTGCATCAATTTGGCTAAAAAAAAAAAAGAAAAAAGAAAAAAGTGAGTGCCACTTACTGTAGTGGATGTACAATTGCACTTTATTTTATTATAGCAAAAAAATAATAATAATAAATAAAAAATGGTCTAATGTCTGGTCTTATTCAAAAGATGTTTTGTTTTTTTTAAACAAATTTTCTATAGCCAGTAGCTATCAAATAAATAAATAAACAAACAAACAAACAAACAAATAAATAAAAGTCTGTTGTATCGACACAAAAAAACGTCAATTTCTCCCGAACTCTCCTGAAGTATCCGTTTTAACCAGACTCCACATTATGACAGACTAATTGCTAATTTAACTCAACTCAATGCAACTTTATTTATAAAGCACTTTAAAACAAGCCTTGCTGTATACAAAGTGCTGTACATGAAACAGAAATCGGTCGCGCAGTAAAGAATAAGATAAGAAAAACATTTTTTTTCTACAAGTAAATAAAGTTTGCATCAATAAATTAATAAAAAATAGGTGAGTGAATAAACAAATACATAGATAAATAAATAGAGTAAACATTTTAATCATAAGTATGAATAAAACAAGATTTATTTTTTTTTTTTAAATTTGCATGTTGAGCGGCAAGGTCTCTTTTCAACTGAAAATACAAATAAGACTATTTTGGATTGCTTGGTGCATTTTTCTTAATGGGTCGTGTTGCAGGACGATTAATATTTAACTCAACATTCATGTTTTTGTTCTTGAATAAAATAATTGACTGCTCAAAAACACACTTAAAACTTGTTAAAATTCTACTTAAAAATATTCTTTTCGCATGACAAAACGAAATCTTTGCATTTATGTTTAATTTCCATTCATCCTTCCCAGTGTGTAATATTTGTAAAAGCCCCCAAATGTTCGATTCCCCTTTCCTTTTAAAACTTAGCGGAAATGCTCCACCTCTTTTACATCCCCGCTCAAAACGAAGCATCACGATTCTCTTTGAATACATCTGGCATTGGATGGCGCAGGTGCTCATTCATGCCCCCCCGCGTATTCAGCCTGCTCCTCATAAAAAAGTGAACAAATCCCAACTGATGGCTGTTCAATTCCCCCTTCTTCTCCCTGTCATCCTGGTCCTCGTCTCTTGGAAAAACCCGTCCGTGTCTTGTATCTCGCCTCGTCTCCTCCCTCCGCATGTGCAATCTGTTGCAATCCGCCTTTAACTGGCTTTGCCTGCGCTCCACCTTCCGCCACGCATGTCAATTGTGTCCTCTCTCCCTTCCTTCAGCATGGACGATCAGAATTTTCATGGGAGGGGATCAATGTAAGTGTTGTGACGTCATCACCTTGCACCCGCTATGATCGGGAAAGGTCGATCCCTCACAAATCACCCCCCCGCCCACCTTGGCTTCCAAGTCTTGTCGGTTGTTTTCTGTATAATAAGGAATTAATAAGCACACGGTAACTTGCAACAACGGGTCTGGGCGATGTCGATTTGTATTAATCCAACATCTCCATCACCTTTCCCCTCCACTCACCTCTCTCTAACACTGTCTCGGTGTCTTTTGTGTGCCCCGTCACACCGCCCATACAATTCTTTTCTACCCCCCCCACCCCCACCCCGCCTTCCTCTCCCTCCGCCATCCCTCTCTCTCTCTCTCCTCCTCTCTGCAGCTGTCTATGGAGGACACCACGTCCATCCTGCCGCGCCTCAAGAGGAACTCAAACGCTTACGGCATCGGCGCTCTGGCTAAGTCTTCTCTGTCAGGTGTGTCAGGTGTGTGTCTGTGCTGTGACCGGGTAAACAACACCCCATGTTGGCTCCGTCCCGCCGCGGACGCTTGGAGTCAGCATGGTACCCAAAATGGGTTCCCCTGTTTTTTTTTTTTGTTTGTTTGTTTTTCTTCACAAACCCCCCTCCTGCTCCCTCCCTCCCCCCGCATTTTCCTGTTCTCCCCCTCCTCCCCGCCCACACTGTGATAGCCAATGACTCAGCGTGAGTCATTGGGGGAATGAAATCAGCCTCGCAAAAGACAATACAAACATCACTGTGCTGCGTGTTGCTCTGAGAACAGGTGAGTGGCGAAGTGAATTATAGTGTCATTTGGTGTCTGTGTCTTGTGCTGAATTCTAATCCGTTTGGATGTTTTTGACTTGTGCAAACGTGTCGTTGTTCAGTGGAGTTGAATCAAGTGCAGTCAAGTGTGTTCTTTCAGTGCAGTGCTTTTTTTTGGGTTGTTTGTTTGTTTTGGTTTCATCCAGTGGCGTTTTGGAGAATGACCAAAACTGGTGGGGCACCAACAACTTGGCTAGATTACATACTGTATGACGAAAAGTGAGTGATGCCGGTAACTCGGTAATTTTGCACAAGTGGCAGAATGCAGGATGGGTGGTTTACAAGACATGTTTACAATAGCTGCCAACTACTTAAAAGCACAAACTATAAATGTTAAGTTTATATTTAAACCTGATTTTCTTTTTTCTTTCATTTACAACTAGACTAAGTGCAATTTCTGGTGAAATTGCGTGGGAATGCTGAAAGCAAATTGAGGGATAAATTATGAAATTAATTAAACAACGCGCTTAACTGACTGTGCCACTGAGCAGTATCAGACACCTGGTAATGATGTTAAATTATATGTATGGAAGTGGGCGTGGAAAGTGATACTTAGAAAAAGTTCAATGTCCGTCCCATTGAAAATGAATGGGGAAAAGTTGATGTTACAAGTTAAATTGTGTAAATACTGTAAGTAATGTGGACTCAGACGATCAATACCCCAGGATGCGTCAATTTTTTAAGCTAGTTGGAATTAGAAAAATGGAAATTGGAAGTATTATGTGGAAGTTGTTAGGCAGCAAATAAAAGTGTGGAGAATAAAAATTATAATAACATAGGTGGGAATGTTTCAGCATTCCCACAATTAATATCTTTAAGAAAAAAACATTTGCCACAAATTCAGCCTCAAACTAGCATAAATCAATACAAAAACATGAAATTAGCAAGCCAGTAGCCGCCATAATCCCTGATCCGTTTTCTCGGTTACGTCACGTTTGCGTGACACTTTATTGCTCGGCAGAATTGGTCAAGTGTGACAAAATTGACATATGCCCACAAGGGTGTTTGAATGTCAAATGAGGGGCTGACAGAAACATGACTCAAAAAACAGCCCTAAAAGGAGGCTTTTTTTTTTTTTTTTTTTTTTTTTTAATATGGCGGAACCTCAAAAGTCAAATACAAACAATTCAGGGATCCAATTTGTTAAATCCCATACAAATTAATTGAAATTGAATCAATTTACGTTCTTAGCTATCATGCAAGGGGAAAATAAGCTAATTACTTATTAATTATTTTAAAACTATTTTAATTTGAAAGACGAATGTGATAATGTAAGTTGGCATCAGTGTTAATTTTGAAAATAAATTTTAATTTGGTTTTAGTTATAGTCTTTTGACTAAAAATAATTAAAGTTTTAGTCACAATTTCGTCATCTGATTTTATTTTAGTTTTAATCCAATGTTAGTCGACGCAAATAAAGAGCCATTTTTGTCGACTAAACTGACAGTCAATATTTTCCTTCAGCATACATTTCAACTTTTATACACAAAATTAGTTATTTGATTGGATTGTGTGAATTTTCATCACTGTTATATTTACGAAATTGTTAGTCAATTTTCGTTTTCAATATAGTTTCAATGAATGACTTCTATTTTAGTTTGCGTCTGAAAGAAAACTTTTGTGACATTAAATTAAAAAAAATTAAATAAAAAATTATGACAAAAATTTTGTCGATGAAATTATCACTGGTTGGCAAAAATATATAAGTCTAACATCATAATAATATTATTAAAGTAACATTTGTTTGAAAACACCTCTAGGCCATTAAAAAAAAAAAAAAAAAAAAAAAAAAAAAAAAAAAAAAAAAAAAAAAAGTATGAAAAGCAGTAAGTACGTACGGCGGTGCCTTCCTGTTGTGCGCCTCGAAACTTCGTTCAGTATGTCGACCCTTGGTGGCATTCAACTAGCAACACTATTCCACTGAACGCTTCCCGTATGCCCCTCCCACCTCCCAGTTGTCCGCGGTGCACCCACCTGCTCCTAATGCCACGAGTCGCCACTGGCTTGATCTAGTTGTGTTCTGCAGTGCAGTTGATGTTGATTTGAGTGCAGTGCAGCTGTTCTACTGTGTGGACATCCACATCATTTATTCATCTCATCCACTCGCCTCCATCGCAGAGCATCACAACAGCCCGGGGGGTGCGGGTGGGGGTGGGGGGGGGTGTACAGTAAATTATCAAGCGCGCCGGTCGCGTGCAAGTCAGCAGGCTCGGACGCAACGCGCCCGGTCAGCTCGGGTGCGGGTGAAATGAATTTCTCCCGCCGAGCGCTTGGGTGGAAGGCTGATTGACAGTGAGGAGACGTAGCACGTTCCGACTTAGCGGGCCCGCCTCTCGTTACTCATGCCGAAGCTGTCACGACACCCCAATTAACCCCTTCCAGCTCGTCATGCACATCTGACAGACAGCGCTCATGCATCACATCGCATCCCATCCCTGCCTGCCTGCCTTCCTTCCTTCTTTCTTTCCCGCAGTCTGCTCAGGCCGCGTCTCATTTCAACACATGAATGTCATCTCCATAACCTTTTGTCATTCAGCTATTCTCATAATCCATGTTCATGAACACCCTCATTTAACCGCAGCCGGGCTTTGACTGAACATTATGCTCACACAACTCTATTAGAAGAGATAAGCAATATTTAATAGGGGCAAATTATTTACAAATTGCAGCATTCAAAATACTATACACGGACACAAGTGGATATGAAAAGTTTACACACCCCTGATCAACTGCCAGGTTTTTGTAATATTCAAATTAAGACCGTAACACATTTTTACACATGTATCAAGCTGATATTAGCTTTATTTTAAAGAGATACTTGACTCATCGAGCCATTTTCAGCAGTAAAAACTTCACATTTTGTCTATAATTAATGTGGTAATGTCATTATTTTTCATGTAGAATTAATACCTTTAAAAAGTAATTTTTCTACTTTCTGTCGACTGATGATGACGACATCACCTGTGCTGAGGAAGTAGGTAACGACCAATCATGGCTCAGTTTACTGACCAAACTCAGAAAACAGGTGAGCCACAATTCGCCGGTACCTACTGCCTCAGCACAGGTGATGTCATCATCGGTCGACATCAAGTAGAAAAATTACTTTTTAAAGGTATTGATTTTACATGAACAATAATGAAGTTACTAAATTCATTCTGGACAAAATGTGAATTTTTCACTGCTGAAAATTGTTCAATGAGTCAAGTATCCCTTTAAGGTATCGGGTACTCGTGGAGGCTGCAGATACCAGCCACCAATAATGAAGGCAAATGAATAAATCTGACATGACGTAAGTTCTCCTTGACGATAGAGATCAGGCTTCTGGTAAAAAGTAAAAAAAATAAATAAAATAAAAATAAATTCTCAGGAAAAGCCGACTAAAACATCTGAAGTTTACTTGGAGTTAACCAGGCCCTTTTAATGGCGTGTGCTGACTCCCATTTAAACATAAGCATGAATGTGATTGGTTAAATGTGAACACAGGCACATTCCAGTCAAGGGTGTGCACACTTTTAGAATCACATTTTCTCTGTTTATTTTTACATGCCCTCTAAATAAGATTTAAAAACAATTTCAGTTGACTTGTACAGGTTGATGGTGGAAAAGATGTTTTTTTCCTATCACAAAAATCTGCCAGTTAAACAGGGGTGTGTAGACTTTTTATGGCCACTGTATCTACTGAAAAAATCTCAATAGAGAATCTGATGACGCTAAACTGGACACTTTATTAAGTACACCTGCACAATCCAATGGCGAGTATTGATTGTTATGTTGCGGTTGTCATGGAGATAAACAATATTACAAACAAAAGTCAACATATTGTTGAAAGGATGCCACTCTGGCATGTGTCAATCAAAACAAAAGCATGATGATGTCGTGTTGGATTTTCATTCCACGCCATTGTGGAGGTGTGCATAATGAAGTGTCTGGTGAGCGCGTGTAATAACATCATATCAATCATACTCAAAAGACGAAAACGTGCTGCTCAATAACATCAAATGGAAAAGCAATATGTCAGTCCAAGCCGAACATATTTTGACAGGCCATCAAAACATCCGCCGCCAAACCGTCACGCACCCTCGGAAATGACGCGCCTATCCTTATGTCTGCCCTTCCCCCCTCTCTTTTCTATTTTCCCCCACATGCCTCGTCTCCATTTTCTCTGGAAATGACGCCCCGTCTCGTCTCAACTCGCCGTCGGCCCTTCAGGTGTGACGCGCACCATGAAGGAACGAGTGACCAAGCCCACGGCCATGGCCCAGGGCCGCGTCGCCCACATGATTGAGTGGCAAAACTGGGGCATGACGTCGGTGGGCGTGGGCGGCCTCCCCCAGTCCCGCATCACCACGCAGGAGCGGGAAAAGGAGCGGCGGCTGGAGAACGACGCCTACAGCGACCTGAGCGACGGCGAGAAGGAGGCCCGATTCGCCGCAGGTTGGCAAAATGCAACCGCAACCCAATTTTTATTTATTTTTTTGACAATAATATGTTCTATGCAGCCTCACTAGTCTAAATATGGCACTCTGGTTAATATTACATTTGTGGAATTTGAGTTAAGCAGAAAAATCCAGCCAGCCAGCCAAAACATTTCTGTTGCTAGGGCGGTGTTAACTGACCAAATATTCCCGTTGCTAGGACGGCGTTAGCGGCGAGGAGCGTTAGCCAGTCAAATATTGCCTTAACTATTTCTGGATATCCGCTCGAATGAACCGCGTACGGATCGCATTCATGCATGTATAATTTGCATCTTTTGCAATTTGAACATTTCTTTTTTACTACAGTGTGATGTGGTGTTGAATTTCTTGGGATTCATGCCAGTTATTCAGCCCCTGCATGTGTTTTTTTTTTTTTTGCTGTCTCACCTCAGGCATCCTGCAGCAGTTTGCCATCTCCGAGGCGACGCTGCTGGCCTGGTCGTCGATGGATGGCGAGAGCCCTCGGTCGGGATCAAACCAGGGCAGCGTGGCGCATCTGAGCGAGGTCAACCAGGAGAGTATCACGAGTCGAGGTAAAAAGTTTGGCAAAGGCAAATATCCTAAAGCGTAAATATATTCCCCCCCCCCCAAATTGCAAGGCCCAAATCTGCATAAACAGCACATTTGGAGAGTTTAGCCCGCATGCAAGTCAGCCTTAATTAATGAGCGCCACATTATGCTTTGTTGTTGTCCTTACAACCCAGAGGTTTGTGATGCTTCATTTGCATGAAATTATCCCATGATTTTTAAATCAAATACACAAAAAAAATAACAAGCTTCGAGTTGAAAAATTGTGCTGTTTTTTTACTCTGGGGTCCAATTTATATCCGTCTCTTGAGGAAAAAAGAGAAAATGGTGTTTCTGTGTTGCCGTCATGTGATGTGACAATTCATGAATCAACATTATGGGGCTGCTATTAACTAAGGCCCAACAAAATGTGGCTATTGTGAGGCCAATGGAAATTCAGAATGAAATTACGATTACCGATGAATTGGCCGATTAATAAAAAAATAAATATATAATGAATAAAGTGACTTTTTTTTGGGTTCCTTAACACAATAAGTATTTAAATTATAGTCTGAAAATTTAATTGTTTTACAAAACTTTGTCCGTTAGTTTTTGTTTAACTTTGTAACAGTGAGAAAACAAAAAAAAACCTGCCAATTTTATGTCGATTTTTGATGATTTTATTTTTTAAAGAGCAGGCTCCACTAATAATTTTAACTTTTCTTTCTTTCTTTTTTTTGGGGTGTAGATTTGAAGACACTTAATTTCCTTGAGTCTTGTAGTTTAACTAATTTGGGCAAGTCAATCGTTCGGCTTCTGGAAGCATTGCAATTAAGTCACAAAGAAAATCAAATCAGACAAACGAAACCTTCAACACTCCCTTAACGAAGGTTTGTCAAGTATGATGTGGACTAGCATCATATCGCTTATTGTTTGTGTGATTTAATCTACGACACTGGTTAAAAATAAATAAAACTCGCTACAAGTGTCTTTCCCAACAATTTTGCTCCAATTTGAACTTGTGTGACTTCAGGTTCCATTCTCAAATTCTGGTTCTGGTGCCCACACCCATTTTTTTATTTTTTTAAATATATATTTTTCCTCTAGACCAGATCTTGCACCACTCCTCAGCCGAGGTGTGGCCTCACACTTACGTCTCCCAGGGACACTACTGCCTCTCCTCCTCGGACGCCTGGGAGCCCATCAACAGCGACCCGTCCGGCGTGGCGTCTCCCCCCGCCGGCTCCTACCTCGTGGGGACCGAGGGCTACGACGGGCAGGCGGCCGCTCACTTCCTGTCGCAGCAGCAGCAGCAGCAACAGCAGCAGCAGCAGCAGCAGCAGTTTAACCTCCAGCAGCAGAGCCAACTGCAGCAGCTGCAGCAGCTCCAGCAGATGCAGCACTACCAGCAGCAGCAGCAGCTCCTGCAGTATCAGCAGCATCAGGTGAGCATGCATGCATGACGGATATTATTTTCTGATGATTTTTTCCCCCCAATCTCCACGCTTTTTCTGGTTTCCAAGTCACTGGAACACCGGCTGCACAGCGCCAACCAATCTTTGCAAGCGACCCCCAACAGCACCATCCACAGCCTGGTCCACCAAGTGCACCCGCCCCTGGTGGATCTGTGGAACTCGGCGGGCCAGATGGAAGCCTACCAGGTGGAGGCCGGAGGCTACCTGGGCGCGGCGGCCGTGGTGGAGCCGGGCCTCTGCGTTCCCGCCGGTGAGGAGCTGGTGGGGAACGAGCACTCGCCGCTGCTGGAGCAGCAGGAGGAAGAGGAGGAGGTCAAGGTGAGCTCGCGTCATGTAGACAATGCGGGCTATAATGCATCTATTTAGTATTTATCTACAGTTGTGACTTTTAAGGCACCATTACATGTGTAATGTAGATATAATGATTTATGTGTGAACTAAATGATGATGTTTGTTTACCTTAAATGGTCATCGCTAACGTGCTAATGCTAATCGCGATTGCTAACCGTTTAGCATAGGCTAATGTTGTCGGTTTAATGATACTCATCCACAGAAGATAAAAAATTTTTTATATCCACTCAATTAAACGCATGTAGATATGATATATGTGTGAACTCAATGTTTAGTGTTTGTTTACCTTAACAGGTCATTGCTAGCGCGCTAATGCTAATCGCGATTGCTAACCGTCTAGCATAGGCTAATTTCGTTGCCGTTATAATGCTCAAGCACAGAAGATAAAAAAAATAATTATATCCACTCAATTCAACTCATGAAGATATAATGATGTATGTATGAACTATAACCCTAATAGTAATCACTAGCGCGCTAATGCTAATCGCTACTGCTAACCATTTAGCATCTGCTAGTTTTGTTGGTGTTTTTAATACATTATGTACAGAAGATTATATATATATATATATATATATATATATATATGAAATATAGGATAGTCGGTTTTTAAAAGATTTGATAGTGACAGCCCTATCTGTCTGTCTGTCTGTCTGTCTATCCATCTCTAAGGATGGAGAAATGACACTGTGTATGGAGCCAGAGTCGTCCACGTTGACTCCGCCCACGCATCCGGGGGACGCCTCGGGCGGCAGTAGTCCGGGGCAACCACCGGCCTCGCCGGTGGGCGAGCCGAGGGCCTCCGACGCCACGGCGGCCGGCCTCGCTCACACGCTACAGGAGGAGGAGGAAGAGGAGGAGGAGGAGGAGGCCGCCGGGCAGCAGGAAGACGGGCCGGCCGCTTCCATGGCAACCAACTGACTTCCTGGCTGCCACGTGACTCCTCCGTTACAAACTGACCGGGGGTCAGCCGTAGTAATACAATATCAATCTATTATCCTGTTGCTGTTCAGGTATCAAAAAATACAAACTTTTTTTTTTTTGTTCCTGGGCAAGATGGATTGTTTTGGAACTTGCGCTTGATGAGGAGACCTGATGCAACAAACTTTGTAAGCCTTACATCCCAAAGGTAAAACACAAGACGGGAGGATGAGGAGCTACACGGACATTACCATCAGGGATCGGGAGGGAGGGGGTGCTGTGCGGCGGGTACATGCATGCGACCCCATCACCCTATAACGAAGACCTAACATATTCAAACATTATAATAGGAATAATTTTATAACAACGGTGCAAGTGAAAAAAAACAAAAAAACATTTAAGTGTATAATATTAACAATTTCCTTCAGTGGAGGAGGTGAGAGGAGGAGGAGGAGGAGGGGGCGACTTTGTTTACACATTACGTGTTCCCCTTTCTTACGTCCTAATGAGTTACGCAACCCCCTCCCCCACCAAATGATGAACACAATGAAAACTTCCACAACGCCGCGCACACACAATAAACGCTGCACAGATAAGGATTGTACTGTAAAGGTAAGTGTGCTTCCTACTCTGTCTCACTGTATGCATGTTCCTATGGAGTACCTGTACTATACAGCACTGTATAGACTTTGCACTGAACCATAGTCGGGGGCGGGTGGCGGGACGGAGGATTCGCAGTAGGCTGGTAGCGGCGGGGAATGATAACTTGGGATAAAAGCTAGAGCTCTCTTTTTATTTTATTTTTTTTGTTGCACTGATGCAATCCAACCCATCAGAGGTTGCCTTCTGGACTGTTGATGTTGGCCGAGGCCCACTCTTGAAAGCTATCAGCAACCAAAACGCCGCCACTTGACAACGCCAACCCTCACATGATGATGATGATGATGCTGATGATGATGATTGTTTGAATGTACTGGCCCGGACCAGAACGTTTTTAAGGGATTCGTGTGTTGTGATGGATTTCACTGTTGGCTCATCTTGCAGCACCACTAAACGACTACATACGGTCAGGTCCAGAAGTTCTGTGGACAATTAATGTTTTTTGGGGGGGGGGGATTTTACACATTTTTACACCGCCGCAAAAATAAAAATTCAAGCGGAGACTTTCAGCTTTCACTTGAGCGGTTTCACAAAAGTTAAGGTAGGCATTTACCATTCAGGAATTAGAGCCATTTGACGCACGACATGGTACATCCGTTGTGATATTTTCACATCTTTTCTCATTGAAATGAATGAAAAGGCTATTACCCCGAAAAAAAAAAATGTTTCAACTCTTCTCTGAACTCATCAGTACGCCACTAATATTAGTCATTCTATGCAGAGGATCAAGAAGATGTGACTGTGAAAAAGGAACCACAACATAGATGCTAAATAGCGTTAGCATTATGCTAGCGGGGGCCTTTTTTCAGCCAGTTATTCCGCTTTGTTTTGCTGCTTATTGTGAAGTTCGTCGAGTTCATCGCCACCATAAACGACTCGTATCTCAAGTCTGCACTCGACTCATATCTCGAAAAACTTCTCAAGGAATCTCAGTACTACAATGCCAACGCGTGTGTGGGAAAGGAGAGGCACGGTTCAAATCAGTTCCGGAGACACAAAGGAGCACACATTGGACTTGCCGATATCACACGCCAGCCCACAAGGCCCCGCCTCTTAAAGGCACACGCATGTACGGTAAACACACGCACGATAATATTAGCATTATTTTCTATACGTTTGCTTGTAATTATATATTTTTTTGTATGTTTTAATAAGTTCAAATGTTTTCAAGTATGTGGAAGGTGTAAAAATGTATAAACATTTTTTTTTTTTTTTTTTTTTTAAACAACAAGGTTTCTCGTACAGGCTTTCACCATGAAATACTATTTTTGTTGGATGAAAGTCTGCCAAAGATCTTTCGGGAGACGCTTTGCCAGGTCTTCATGTGCTACATGCTCTATAGGGTTTAGATCAGGCCACTAATCTAACTAATTTGTTAGTATTATTTCATCAATAAACACTCCGATTTCTCTCGTTTATTTTTTTACATGTTGTGAAATGCTTTGGATCATCTCCATACTTTTCTCTTAACGTCTCTGTGATATAAGTTGCCATTGGTTTCATCTGTCCAAAGATGACAAAAAAAAAAAGACAAAAAAAACGAGAGATCGGGACTTTTAATTCCTCAGTGGTAAATGCCATCTGTCCTTTTGCATAAAAACTCAAAGTCTACAGTTGAATCCCATCTTGATTGTTTTATTACGGCGATGTAAAAAGCCAAACATCATAAAAACGCTTATGGACCTAAAAAAAAAAACATGAATATCCAAATTGTAACCAGCAATAGGCAGACACAAGTGTCAGCTCGTGTTATATAAGTGTAAATAATTTAGGAAAAACACCTTAGACTCACAAATTTCTCGTTAAATGTGATCAGGTTCGATTTTTGTTTTTTTTTCCCTTTCACCATTTGGTCTTAACTTTATGTTGTGATTTCTCCTTGACTGACAACTGAGGCCTGCGTTTGCTCATGTGTGCGTCGGTTCCATTTGGGCGGCGATGAAAACGTGCTTGTGTGGGTCTTGCCTTGCGCCTACCGCGGACGTGTGCTGCCCCATCAGCCAATCAGGGAATAGATGAGGCGGAGCTAAAAAAAAAAAAAAAAAAGGCGTCTTCCTTGCTCATGTGCGATTACTGTGAGGCAGTTGCTCGTGTGCTGACACTTTTTTTTGCATTTATTTTGTATTATTTGGAGTATTTTCCGGTGAGGAATACGGTGGGGGGGAGAGGGGGGGGCGAGGGGGCGTAGTTATAGAGACTTTCCGTGCATGGAAAACTTCCATGTCTTTTTCTCTGTCGGGGAGCATCTTCTCCTCATGTTGTTGATTGTGTGAGGAACTTTTAAGATACAGTACATATACTGTATATATATACATATATATATATATATATATATATATAAAAAAAAACAGCAATTTACTGACTTGAATGAATTGATGTATTGATGGCTTCTTTATGCAATGTCGGGACAATGTTTATTTTTCTACTTGAAATCCCTGAAGCTAGAATAGGTGTCATGGTTGTAAAAAGTTGTGCACGCTTAAAAACTGCTGGCTCAAAAGTAACCCAAATTGGGTGAAGTGGCTAACCCAGCGCTGGGGGCCCAAAAGGGGACAAAGCCAATGATGGGTTATTTGCACCCAGTTGGATTGGGGCCAAAATTGGACCCTAGCACGTTGGATCCAACAAGGGGTCAGATGAGTTAAAGTACTAAATACTTTCCGTGAACCCAAACTTGGGTAAAATGAACCCAATCTGCTCAAAATCCCCAGCGAGTTGGTTAGGAAATCAACCCAGTAATTTTTAGCGTGCACTTTGGACGCCGCGAAAACAACTCTGAGGGATTTAAAAAGTTGGATTTTGGCGTCGCTTTCAGCGCGTTCCGAACAGAATGTCTTTACACAATGGCACATATTCATTTATTTATTGAGCAATTAGGGAGGAGGAGCTTGTACAGAATCTACAGTTTTATGTGACCCTTCTATGTTTTCGTCAAGGGGTCTCGTTTAGATGCTGCTTTAATTCGACATTGGGCTCACCTCAAAGAGGCAACATGCATGGGGCGGGGGGGAAAGCGGGAACGGCACTGCGTATTCTTTTCCATGGGGAAGGAGGGGGGTGAATTCCTGCTTTTTGTTCTTTTGTTGATCCAAATCTCAATGAATGAATAAATACGAAGCCACATTGATTTCTGTGGATGTAAAGGCTTTAAGGACCACGTCTCTCTCTCATCACTCACTCGCTCGCCTTTTTTGTACGAGTCCACTGCCGCTTTGTGCGTGTTTTGTGTGCATTTCTACGTTTGTGTGTACGTGATGTCACGTCGGAAGATGGTTAAAACTTGGCTTGGAAACATTTTGAACCAAAGGATACTGGAGGCAATCAGCAACATCAAGACCCGCGGCTTCTGTGTGAAATTACAATACACTTGTGCAAAAGTGTGGATAAAAAAAAAAAAATTGGCACTCACGCATGCTTGATGGAGCTTTCTTCCTTCTGGTCTCCATTTTTTTCCCCCAGTTAATGTCTTCATCTGTTTTGTTTCTCCTCCTCCTCCTCCTCCTCCTCCTCGTCTCTCTTGCACGACCGAACCTCCTCCCACCGCTCCCAACTCCTTTTCTGGTCTCCACCTGTGGAGCAAATAAACAAGACAAAAGAAAACGGCTCCTGCATATTGTATGTGCGTTTGTCCTCTTTTAGACCTGCTCTGCTTTGCGCCCTTGCATAGTCTGAAAACAGGAGAAGCATTTCAAGCACGGATGTTTATGTTGATACACATAGGACAACGACACAATTTTAAATATGGGTAAAACACGTGCTCTTAATATATTTCGTTTTTGGTAAGGTCCATTATCAAAGGGGTTGAAGCAAACAATAAAATAAGCACATAATACTGTTATTTTTTTCACTAGTGCAAAGGGCTTTCGCATAAAAATTACTATTCAAGGATGGCATAAAACTGACTAAGAACTGCTTTCCTTCTTTAAAAATAAATAAATAAATCAACTCACTCAAAACCTTAATATTATTGAGGTTACGGAACTATATTTGTTTTACATATCATTGCAAATCCACCAGAAATTATGAGCCCAACTCATGTTGTAGTCTAAGGCAGACATGTCTGCCATCTAGTGGTGATTGGTAATATTACAACTTAAAACCACAGTAGGTCCTTCGCCTATTTTTAAAAATATATTATTTTTTTTTCATAATTTAGATTTTTGACATTTACCGCCGTTTTCTATGTAAGACATTTATCAACATTCTATTGAATAATTTTATTGGCTTGTTAAAAAAAAAAAAAAAACTATATCTTTTCTAGTGGATGATGTGCCTCAATATTGAGCAGAGTGGAAAAGTGTCAATGAATAATTAAAATAAATTGTTCATAATTTCCCCCCATTTATTTTTAAAAATTACAGACCATTATGGGTGATTTAAAATACTCATATAACAGTAAAATCATACATTTAAATTAACCTTAATCAGTAAACAGTCAATCCTCGTCGAGGTCATCGTCATTAAGTCTATAGTGTCATATTTCATTTTTAAACGTTGCCAGTCTTTCCATGAAGCTTCTTGGTGAAAAAAAAAGCAGACGCTGACGTAGATCTGCATCGTATAGAAGGACGGAGATGTCAAAAGACACAGGAAGGCACCTGAGATTTGAAGAGTGAAAAAAAAAAAAAGTAGAAAAAGTTGGCTCGCTGAAAGCGCAAAGTTTGTGACCTGACTCGTCCGTTCGTCCGTCCGTCCGTCCGTCCTAGACGGGCTCATCCGACTCATCACTCTCCCGCTCCTCGTGCAGGGAGGACAGCGCGAGGACGGGGCCGCTGGGCGAGCCCGGCGAGTCGCCGGGCGAGGGGGAGGAGGTGGACGGGGACCCCGGCTGGCGCGCGCCGCCGCCGGCCGAGTCGCCTCCGCCGCTGCCGGGCGAGGGCGGGGCCTCACGGGCGGGCATCTCTCGGGAATCGTCCTTCCTCGCCGCCGGGTCCCCGTCCCTCCTGCTCCCCTCGCCCCAAAGGTTGCAGTCCCACGTGGGGGAGGAAGAGGCGGACGAGGGCGGCTGGTGCTTCTTGGTTTTCCTGCTGGCGTCGCGGAAGCTTGCCAAAGGAGGGCGGAGCCTCACGCCGCTCCGAGTCGAGCCCTCGATGGCTTTTTGTAACTGGGACCACAAGAAGCAAACTCAAGTCAACTTTTTGAAATATTGGCGATTCATAGGCATGCGCAATTTTTTAGTGAGGTGGATTTAAACACCGAGTATGTCCAAACTGTCAAAAAAAAAAAAAAAAAAAAGATAGAGTCTTACCTCTTTGAGTGCAACCACACCCACCAGCTTGCCAATACTGGTGACGTAGGCGTGACTAAGACCCAGCAGAGAGAACAGAGTGTGGGTCTGAGGAACAACAAAGGAGGAGGAGGAAGGAAGGGAGGGAAAGGAGGAGGGAGGAGGGCGCCTTCCAGTCAGTGTTAAATGTATTGGAATGTGACAGCATTCTGCTGGCGTGGCTGCTCTTAAACACGTCCCCTGCATTTATTAACCATGTATATGCATTCATGTGCTGCATACAAATCAGATGGCACACAATATATAATGTATATTATGTAGCGTGTGTGGAATTCTTCTCACAGGGTTTGCTGCACACAATTTAAATTGAATTAGTTCATTACATTCAAAGCATATTTGAAGCTCGCTCTCTTTTTCTCAGAAAGACAAAAATAAATAAATAAATAAATAAATAGATAAATAAATAAATAAATACAATTCAACCAAGCAATATTGTTGGGCATTGTTTGAATTTGGACAATCTGGGTTGCAAACAAGTCTCAATCCTAACTTACAAAAAAATAATAATAATAATAATAATATAAAATAACATTTGCATGGTTTAAATGGGGGAGCTAACCAGGGAGGAAGGAAAGGAGCTACCACCAGTTATTTTTGGACAAAATCCTTTGAACTACTTTTTGACTGTTAAGAACTTTACTATGAATTTCTGTATTTTAAACCAGTTTATTAATAATTTAATAACACTGGAATTTTTCACAAGAGAGCTTCATTTTTCAGGACCTTAAGAAAATACAATATCATACTGTATTCCGTGAACCTGGAGGTGTTTTCTCATATCTGAATGGTCCTCAGCGTGGCAAAATTTAAAATCAGAACAATTCCAGGAGAACCACGATTTTAGTCGCGGTTTCACTCGATTCTTTATGCCCAAATGACGGTTTGAAAAATTCAGGCACTTGAGTTGCTTACCTTGTGCAAAGACGTTCTTTCCACCAGCTGAAAGGGGGAGGGGTCAATGCGAATCTGCTCCAAATCCATTGGCTTGTCCATCTCCGCCTCCTCCCAGGCTTTTATCTGCGTTTGCCAAATGACGGGATCGAACTTATCATATGGTAACTTTTCTGAACGGCGGCGGTACTGTACCTCGTCTGGCAACATGGTGTCAGTCAGTGTAGGTGGAGCTGTTTCCTGGAGGGAGGAATAAAACAAAGAAAATCAATGAAGCCGCCATCTTGGATATTCCAAGTCAAAAATAGCAAATGGCAGGGTGACGTTACCTGTGCGTCAGTCTGCCCAGTCGACGATGACGAGGAGAAGAGCCTTTGAAGGGTCCTCCGGACAGAAGGTGCTTTGCGCTTGTCTGAAAACGTGAATATAAAAATAGAGAAGAAGCATCGTTTAAATGGATGAGTTGTTAAGTGAGTTGCAAACTGACAATCGGGTCGAAATTTTCCAACGTAAAAATGACAATGAGAAAAGTTTGTTTTGTTTCTACAATGGCATTGCTAGATAAGCTCATCGTTAACCCATCTTCTTCTATCACTACTATTACTACTACTTCTACGTCTTCTTCTTCTTTGTATTTTCTGGAAGTCCTCTGGCACCATGCTGCCTCTCACAGGTCAGTCTTTGTACTACAAGAAATTGGGGGAGGAGACTCACGTGACAACACACAGCCAAAAGTAAACGACTTGCAAACTGGCACACTGTAATGGAAAAACTGCTGACAAACTTATTTAAAAAAAAAAAAAAAACATCCTACAAACTTAGGAAAATAAATAAATAAATAAAAACAACAAAAAACATACAAACTTATAAAAAAAAAAAAAAGCACAAAAACGACAGAATTGTCAAAGAAGACGCAACTGGCCACAAAGACAGAAAACCGGAGAAAATCATAAATTTGACACCTGTGAGGAGCTACCTGAGCTTGTGTGATTGCCGGCGGGCTCCTGAGATTTGGGGGACGGGATGGGCCCGTTACATTCATCCAGCACCGGCACACCCTGGAAAAAATAAAACACGCGTTCATATTCATCCGCATCAACGCGGCACCGTAGCGAGCCGTCCTCATCGACCTCACCTTGTCCGCCCCCTCGTTACCGCCCTCCTCATCCACGAAGGTGAAGGACTCCCAGCTGATTTTGGAGACTTGGCTCGGTGAACTCTGGCCTTTCTCAAAGACCCGCCTCGCTGGCGAGAGCCACCAGTCTATGGCGGCTTGGAGCTCCATCCTCTCGATGGAGCCCAGAAGAATCATAGATTCTTTGCAGGCATGGAAGGAACATAGCCATTTTTGTATATGCATAGTATATTTCCCAATTTAGCAAATTATTAACTTGCCTAACCTTTGGAGTCGACAAGCGGGATGGTTTTCAGTGTGGTGGTCTCCAGCAGATGATTGACTTCCCGATAGGTGGAGTGAGATGACAAGAACTTGACCTTGCGCACCATGATGTCCTCCACAAAGATGTTGTACTTGCTAAAAAACAAAAAACAAAAGAAAAACCACCACCATGGACATGACGAAACACCTTCTCGGCTCATAACGCGCGGGTGCCAACCCTACCTGATGTGCCCGAGGGCCAGCTCAGGCAAGTACGGCAGCTTCTTCACCTGGATGATGGAGTCGTACAGCGAAGGCTGCAGGCCCTGGGCCACCATGTTGGCCAGGATCACCGCCACCATCATGGGCAGGATGTGAGAGATTTGACCCGTCAGCTCGAAGCAGATCACCGCCGTGGAAACGGTGTGAGTGACCGCGCCCGTCATGGCCGCCGCTCCTGGTACCAGGGAGCACAAAATATTGGCGTATCATTCATGCATCTGTATCATTATTGTTTATTAATTATGACATGCACAGCTTTTGTTTGTGTTTGGTCTGGATGGATTTTTGATGAGACAGATGGTCGATATTTGTAAACTTTGAGCACGTGATGGGAGACGTACTTCTGATGAGGCGACAAAATTGATCATGGGAAATCAGTGGGACAAAATGTGAAACGATATTATCAATATTGCGATAAATCGTGATACTTTGCCTCCTGATAGATTATCGATACACCTAGGCCAAGTATCGCGATATTTGTAGTCAATATACAGCCACTATAACGGCACCATTGTCCATTACTAATTGAGCAATTACTTGGCAGACCACTAGGGGGAGCACCTCATAAGAGTGGCGGGGAAATGTACGTAAGTCTTCATGCGAAGAAGACTCATGAGCTTACTTTTATTTGTGTAAGACATTTATCTGTCCAGCAACTGACTCTGAGTTTTGCATAGGTTTCTATGAAAAATGAGTATTATGTCTTCAATTTTAACATTTGAAAACATATTTTCTATGTTTTGACTTTTTGAAGCACACAATTTTTGAGGAATACTAATATTGATTTAATTGGATTTAATATTTAAGTCATTTCATTTACTTATCGTATCGTATCGTATCATGAGATACCCAGAGGTTATCACCCATAACTGTGATATCAGAAGCCAGAAAAAAAAAAAAAATTGTTCAACTATTTCTCAATTTAAAAGGGAAATTGTATAAAAATGTTTGCAATATATATCGTTAATAAAGGTGAAGACAATTTACAATTTTGATATTTTAACGAGAAACATGATGTCAACAAATGTGTTTTGCCTTCACGGGCCATATTAAATGCTTTGGTTGGGCCAAATTTGGCCCCCGGGCCTTGAGTTTGGGGCTCGGTAAAAGAGATACATTTAAGAAGAAAAATATGCACTATGTGTATGTAAATAAAAATCTTATCCACAATATTTTGATTTTTGATTAAGAATAACTTGATAAATAATACTTTTTAATAAATATCTATCTTAAGGGTGGATTATTAGTCAGTATAATAAAAAACAAACTCATTAAAAAAAAAAAAAATGGGGGGAAGGTGGAAGGGGATTTCCGCTGAGGTAATTTTAAAAATTATTTAAAAATATATGCTGTAATGACTGAGTTTAATAATAATAATGATAATAATAATGATGCTGATGATAATAATAATAATAATTATAATAATAATAATAAAGATTCAAGTTCAAAAATTTATCTTCCAATCCACTCCCATAATAATAATAATAACATTTTTGTGATCGGCTTTCTATAAAGGTCACAGTCATCATCCATTGGAGGCCATATTTCATTTTCCGGCAGAAGGTCAATGTGGAGGACGCCCGAGACTGACCAATGACGGCGTAGCCTCCCGGCAGGATGCGATACACGATCCCGTCAAATAGGATTCCATTTGGGAACAGAGTGGCCATGATCTCCCCTACGAGGCGACCAAAAGCGGCTCCTGGAGGAGCGAGAGAAAGGCACGCTTGGTGAGGAACAACCAAGAGAAGCTGCTCAAGGTCAGCAGCCGGTAACTATGCTTTGCATCACTAAAATAAAAAAATAATAAATCCTCTTACCTAATATGAACACTGGCATGAAGGCGCCCGAGGGGATGGGCATGGTGGTGGAAACTGCTGACATCCAGAACTGCCACATAAAAACAGGATCAGGGAAAGGATGGTGAGCAATCCCAGAGGTTGTGTACACACTCGCTCAGTCATACGTGAACAGGTACGACGACACACTCAAATGACATAAACGTCCGATTGCACATGGTGTTAAAAAATAAAAATCCGTCACTATAACCAGTTCTTGATTCTTTGTCATGAGATGTGCCAAAACTAAGTTAAATGTCGACGCATACTTAAAATAATCACTCAAGAAATTTTTTTTATTTTTTCAGATTTTTAGGAAATAAAAAATTCAACGATTTGCATCACGAGGAGATGATTTAGGCAAAAAAACATAATTTTTGCAAAAATAAATAAATAAATAAATACATAAATAAAAGGTTAAGCTTTGGTTAAGGTTGAAAAGTTCCTTAGTGCTACTTGAATGTTTTGACCAATGAGAGTGTATCGCTGCTCACCTTCATGACGAGGAAGAGGAGGAGGATGACGAAGACGCTGACCTGAGGGTGAAGCCACACGGCCGAGCGGCCCAGGCCGGGTGGGGGGGCGTCTGCTGAGATTTTGGTCCAGGTGAAGTTGTCGAACAGGGAGTTGATGCACTCTCTGGGCATGAGCTGCCACGGGAAGATGACGCTGGATTTGTAAAACTCCCAAAAACTCATCTCAGAGGAAGGTGAAATTCAATACAAATGCAGAGGAGCGGCACATTTGATCATCGCTCTCGTCGCCACTGGCCAAACTCGGCAAAGGAGATGGCAAAAGAAAAATGATGTCATAGTACGGCGTGCTCAAGCTACACAATGAATTAGTCCGGTCATCCATTTTCTATAGCGCGTGTCCTCAACTTACAAGTGATTCTGAGATAAGAGTGCTAAATTTGGTGACTGAACTTCACAAAAAGTAGCAGTTTGACAGAAAAAAAACGTTTTAAACTGTTAAACGCATCTCCAAGTTGAAATTTACTGTCAAATTAAACCTAATAGAAACAGAATTACACACTGTGAATTTCAAACAACCGCATAATTAACAAAATAACTAATAGTGAAACAAACTAAAACTAAACTAAAATTAAGCATTTATTAATTAAATAACTAAAATCAATAAAAACTAACAAAACCACCCTGAAAACTAATTAAAACTAAGTAAATAAAAAAAATAAAAAATAAAAACCTGGACAGCACTACACATAACTTCACTTCAGAGCGGTTAGCTGGCTTAATGCTAACCTACAATGCAAAACGCTATAGACGGGTTAACAAAGCTAGCATCGATGTTGCGGTGTAGTAACCGTTTTAGTGCGACTATCTGAACACAACTTAGACAGAAGCACGCAAATAGAGAGAATAGAATAGAATAGACATACAATAATTTTTTTTATGTGGTCTCTTCTATCGCAGATATTCACCTATTCTGGGTCTATAAAATATCAGCTGCAATAAAAATCAGTGCACCGTAACTCACGTCCGGCGTTCATTAACTCATTTGCTCCCAAAAACGTATAAAAACATTCTATTTTAAATATTGCTATGCTCCCAAAGACGTATTTATATGTTTATGTTTTTCAATGCTAGAGCATACAGAAGGTTTTGATGTAACCTCTGAACTGAAACTACAAAAACGGCCAGCAGGTGACAGCAGAGTATAAGAGATTAACCAGGGCCATGTTGCAACAAGCTCTTTTCCCCACTGTTTTAAACAGAATTGGGAATAATGATGAGACTTAGATATATTCTAATGCTAATTGCTGCAAAACAGAAACAGATAGAAATATGCTTTTTTCCTGATGAAAGATGAAGCTCTAATCTTTCTTTTGGTAGGGTCCATGTTTTCATAGCAATAGAACACAATATTTTGTGGGCCTTGCAAAATTCAGTTAAAATGGCTGGGGGTGAATGAGTTAAATGCTATTTGATAGACAACAATATTAGCACAAGATGATTCTTCCTCACCTCGCCAGCCATAAACTGCCCAAATCCAGGAGGAAACGTGAAGGTGGCGATGATCAGCGTGACTGCGCCTGGATAGATCAACCGACTGGACACACACAAACACACACAAACACTTTATACTAGCAAAACAAAAACATTGGATTAAGGCGAACCAAATGTGTTCTGCCTGCCCGTCTAATGGCGGCGATGAGTGCTTCCAGATTGTCGGGCCGCAGGGGAGCAGACACTGAGTGAATACCTTGCCAAAAGGTTATTAAAGCTCTCCTGCTTCCTGCCACCATGAAGACTGATGAGCTCATCGTGCAAAATAATGTGCTTTACGTCAGCAGATGTTCAAGTGAGGCCTTCAAGCTAGCGGGTGTCGCCACACAAAGTCGCATTCAGTAAAAAGCTACGAGATCTCAGCTCGACGTGCGTCAAAGACGCGGAAAGTTAATCAAGGTTTTGTGACGGTAGCAGATCCTCCAAGGTTCAAGAATGGATTGAGTTTATGCTTCAGGGGGTCCACGGTTTTGTGCTGAATGTAAATACGTGCGTGCGGGACTCACTGCTTCGTCAGGAAGCGCGTGAGCGCCGTGGGTCTTCTCATGAACAGGACCACCTGTCTGTTCAAGTAGACGAAGAAGGCGCCCAGGAAGCCACACGAGATTCTGGAAGCGGAGAGACGAATCCCTTCAGATAGGTTTTTCATTTCATTATGCACACGCCCGCGTGCACACATTACCCGATTATTGCAAACGCTGGCAGCTCCTGCAGGTCAAAGGGGAAATCCATGCGGAAGTTGGTTTTGAAGAGAGCAGTGATTGTGACTGTCAGGGGGAAAAAAAAACAAAAAAACAAAAAGAAACAATCAGCCTCAGTTGAAGAAAATAATACAATTCACGACAAATCAAATTGCTTTTGATTTCATTCCCAGTCTGCTCACACAAAGCCTCAAGGTCAAATTTTCATGTTATCTGGGGATTGCTGTAATGTGATATATTAACTAAAATTATAGCCTTCAGATCCGAGATTTCAACTGGACTTAGTATTTCCCGTGCAATTTGGCCTTTTGACATTCAGCTACACGGCTATCCGCTGAGAAATTCCGTAAAATATCCTCCAAAAAGTGATTTGCATGCAAATTAAAAGCTTAAGAAGAAAAAAAGGTCTGCAGAATTTTGAGTGGCTTTTTGCATGATCTTGCTAAACCAACAAATAGCAACACATAACCTGTGAGACAGACTGTTGATCATCTAGCACAGATGTATGCAGATCATAGTAAGTAAAAAAATTTTTTTTTTTAAAGTATCTAAAATGGTTTATTTTAAAAATAAAATAACTTATGCTCATTTAAATTGAAATGTACTGTATTAACTACAGTTTTTGAAAAATGATGTGCACTTTTTTGTACTTTACTAATATAGATTTTTTTATTTTAGTATGTACTAAATCAATAACTAATGACATAAATGAATGCAAAATTCAACGAGTCAATTTTAATGTAATAAATTTAGGGGTAAAATTGTTATATTAAGACAACAAATCAAATTGGTTCCTTTAATAAAAAAAATCAAATTAATTTCTAATTTTTGTATCGCAAGTTCTTCTAAATAAACAAATGTAAACGAGTAAATACTTCGTCCTTTTTTGACACTTGTCGAAACGTCACCGTAAAACTGTACTGTACATTTTAATAATATTTATGTAGTTTATTATTCCCAATAAATACATTTGTCAATTATTTAATGAGAAAAATGTTGTTGTTTTTTTAAAGGGTCATAAATACAAAATTAACCAATTTATTGGGGGCAGAATCTCTAAATCTTAGAAATTGAAAAAATAAAATTAAAATAAAACAAAATTCGATCGAGAAGAATTTGGGCAATAACAATTATTTTATGACTTTATATAGCAGCACAACTGAAATAAAACCTGCACCTGTCCTCCCTGTCTTGTGCTCACCTGCTCCTGGCTGTGCCTGCCTCACCTGCGCCTCGTTATTATCGGATGACCTCACGTATTTAACCTCGTGTCTCATTCTGTCTCATCGCCACTTTGTTGTAACGATCCAGTGTTTCTTGTTCACGCCGCTGACCCAAAGTAACCTCAGAGCCGCTTTGTTTGAGTCTCACTTTTTTTTTTTTCATCCTGGACACATTTAGCTTTCCAAAGTATACCACAACATGTGCAATTCCTAGAGCGCTGAAAACTAGAAGTCGACACTCCGGCCACAATTTATTTAATCTCATTAATGTTGATTTTGTGTATGGAGGCATAATTGATATAAGCTCAAAGTCTCTTTATAAAATGTATATTCTACCTCAAATACTGGAGAGCACTCCTGCGATTGACTTCACATATTGTCGAATCTGTGATGACGTATGACGTCTGCTGGGGACTGGATTACGCAGATCAGTTCTTAATATGCAGTGGTGTATCTGAACTTCCGCTTAAGTACACAATGTGATTACTTTTGCCAACTCTGTTAATAATCCTAATCTCCCAATACGTGTCCCCCACATTTGGACAATTGTGCAAACACGCTGCTTATACATTTATTTATACTTGAGGGGGAGGAAGAAAAAAAAAAAGACGAAGGACTTTGCTGTCACAACCGGCTACTTTCTACAAAATGCCAGCACTGCAGTATTTCCAGTGTGCGTGCGCGTGTGCGTGTGAACTGCGTCTCACCAGCATCCTTGTTCCATACAGAGAGCACCCTGAATATGAAGGCGCTGAATGTGGCGGCAAAATATCCCCGCCAGTAATTCCTCACTGCAAAGTAGGTAGACGTGACCTCAATACTGAACAACACCCCTGGTGGTGGCGGAGGAGAGAGAGAGAGAGGAGAGGGACAAAAGGGAGGGATGGAGGACAGAGGAGGAAGGAGAAGAGGAGGATTAAGAGGAAAAACATGAAGTGGTCAGCGACGTGGAGACGTGGAGAGGGAGAGAGAAATGAGTTAAAATATGCTGAGGGAGACGAAAAACACTTGGAGTTGAGGGCATAATCATACACAAGAGGAGGGCCACTAAACACACGAGTGTGCTCTTAAATATAGGCACACATAAACAAATACACACACATTTTAGTGACTCAGTTGACTGAAAGTTAATATTGTGGTGTCTTGAGATACAAGTAACCCCACTTGCGACTTGATTAGTTAACATTTCTTCAAAAAATAAGCTTCAATATGTTTGCTGCCACTCGAAGTTGACGTTTTGTCTAAAAATAAGCAATAAATGAAGATAATTACACTTTGTGTATTTAAAACAACCACATAGCTTTGCCTTAGGAAAGTGTTCTTAGCTTAATGCTAGCACACAATGCAAAACACCATTGCCATGCTAAGTGAACAATTCTTCTTCTTCAAAAAAAAAAAAAAAAAGAAGAAGCTTCAAGATATTTATTTCTACTCGAAGTTGAACATAAAACGAGTGTAAGAGAATTACACTTTGTGTATTTAAAACAACACATTACTTAGCTTTGCCTTGGGAAAGTCCGCTTAGCTTAATGCTAACACACGTTGCAAAACGACATTGACATGCTAATGTTAGCATCGATAGTCGCGGGTTTAGAAGCAATGAATTCTTAGACATAAACGGTGGAACAACACGGACGGATAGTATAACAATACTTACAGACATATATATATTTTTGTCATTCTCCTCAAAAAAATGATTAACATTAGTACAGAAGCTTACTAGTTACTACATAGAGTAGAAAAAGAAATACAGTACTAGTCTTCTTTGTGTGTCTTCATGACTGTATTATACTGCCTCCCGGTGGCCAAGGTGGGCACACCAGAGTGAGTAGTTGAATTAATTGAATTAAATCATGAAGTTTCCATTCTTCTTCTTCTTAGGCTACTCTCTCTATTTTTTTTAAATGTTTTTATAACACACAATATAATAAAGAAAGAAAGATGATCTGAGGTGCATGTGAGCCGCACGCTATAGTTTGCCCACCGCTGCTGATATATTACATGAATCAAAGTTTCACAAATACTATTTCAAACAACCAGTCTCGATGACTGCTAATCAGTTTTAAAACCTACGGTAATATCCCCGCCGACATGATCATCTCGCGTAAACTGCCGGGACCACAGTGGAGGTTGACGAATGGCAGCAAAATCAAGCGCGAGTACAATTAATCCCCGGCATTTTTATTTCTCAGCACTTTATCATTCATGTGCCAGTGAAGCAGCAAAGTGTCATTAAGATGATAACTTCATTGATTGATCACTGGTTAGATGATCACACACACATCGGGATCCGTTGTAAAAAGAGCAGTGTGAGGGGGGTGCAAAGTTGTGCAGTACCTCCTAGCGGAGTGCCGAAACAGCATCCCACCCCGACGGCACAGCCGACAGTCAGAATATCTGTGTAACCGTAAGGGTTCTACTGACACAGACAACAGAAGGGTGGGGAGGGAGACATCAAAACAGGTGACGGTGGAGAGGAGGGGCAGGTTGGGGTCGTGTGACAGTGGGGGAAGCAAAATTGGGAAAAAACAAAAAAAAAAGTGAATAAATAATGATTTTTTTTTTACAAGAGTGAGTGAGTCATAAAGGTGTGAGGAATCATCACAACAACAGCGAGGGAGCGCATGCATCTCGGCAGCAGCTTTGCGGGAAAAATCAAAGTCGATGCTACAGGATTTGGGCAAAAGTATTGGGACGCTTTGTCACCGCACCGACAGGAAGTGACCGCTTCGAAATGGCAAACATCCATCCATCCATTTTCTTGACCGCTTATTCCTCACAATGGTCGCGGGGGCTGCTGGCGCCTATCTCAGCTGGCTCTGGGCAGTAGGCGGGGGACACCCTGGACTGGTTGCCAACCAATCGCAGGGCACACAGAGACAAACAACCATCCACACTCACACGCACACCAAGGGACAATTCGGAGCGCCCAATTAACCTGCCATGCATGTCTTTGGAATGTGGGAGGAGACCGGAGTACCCGGAGAAGACCCACGCAGGCACGGGGAGAACATGCAAACTCCACCCAGGAAGGTCCGAGCCTGGACTCGAACCGGAGACCTCAGAACTGGGAAGCGGACGTGCTAACCACTCGACTACCGTGCCGCGAAATGGCAAACAATTGTACGCAATATTTTGCTAAGATGAAGAATTCCAACTCAGGTTGAAATAAGGGCCAAATTTTAACTCCCTCACCAGAGGTGTGTCCCAATACCTTTGTTCACATGCTAATATAGAAAGCAACTGAGCATCATTGTGGCCCTGGTTACCAAGGTTACGATCTTCTTGTCGCCACATACATTTAACACATTAAAACGCAAAGCAAACATAATGTACATAAAAATACTTTTAAAACCTCCAGGTGGGACTTGCCTCCCACTGGAGCTGCGAAGCAAGTGGCCACGCCCACAGCACACGCACACACCAACAGGTCCTGGTTATGGGTGCCGTTCTGGGGTTCAAAGGTCAGTAGGAGGTGGGGAAGCAAGGGGGGGGGGGGGGGGGGGGTGAATGAGAGGTGGGAATTAAAAGGGAAGGCACAAGGATGAAAAGGGCGGCCATGGGAGGTCAACATTATTACACATGCCACACATTAGCGTCATGCTATTAATACGAGGAAAACATTTTTCCCATTTTCATTACATATTACTTAATAAATCCAGTTTGTTTTTGTTGTAGAGCTGTCCAAATTATTTGATTAATCAACAAGTAGTCGATTGTCAAATTAATCAACAATTTTAATAATTGCATATTCGTTTGGAGCCATTTTTTATTTTTTAACCATTCCTATAACCAAACACGTATTCCTTGTTTCAAATGTTTATTTATTTATTTTTCCCGGGGGTTAGAAAAATGGGGAATTTCGGACGAGAAGGGGGTGTAAACAGCACACGTCACACGTTGTGTCGCCGCGTTGCCTGAAGGCTCCATCTTACCTCATAGACGCCAGAGAAGATGGACATGAAGCGACTCAGCACGGCGGCACAGATACTGGCGATGTGGACGAACGGACCCTGAGGGAGGGAGGAGGAGGACGAGGCGGATGACAGACAGACAGACAGACAGACGCATACAAAAAAAAAAAAAAAACACGGAGCGTTGCGTGTAAAACATCGAGTCGAAAATGGGTCGCGTGCTATCCAAACACATCAATCAGGGACTAATTGCCGGGTGAGATGGCCTTCGACGGGGGGGTGGGGAGAACTAATGCACTCCCTTGGAGGACTTGAATAATCAGCGACGGGGAAGCAGGCTGATGATTTATGATCCGCTAAACTGGCGGCAAGAACGGATGGAGTGGGGGAGGAACGAGGGGAAGGTAAAAAACATCTAAAGCATTCCCCCATATGTTATTGTGATTTTTATTCTCCACACTTTTTTTGCCTCCTGTCATTGTGACCTGTTTGACATCTATTAAACCCGACACAAAAAGGAGAGAAGACAGTTCAGGGCTCGCGAGGAGAGGAACTGACTGACACAATTCACTCCTGCACTCTCTGAAGATTCCTCTCCTCACCCTCTCTATTTATTTTGTTTTCCACGCATAATACTTCCAATTTACATTGTTCAAATTTCCATTAGCTTCAAAAATTACCAGGAGGTTATAATTTCATAATTTATCTCTCAATTGGCTTCATAAGCATTCCACTTGCATTCAAATCAGCATTTCAGCTATTAGCATTCAGCTTTCAGCATTCCCACGCAATTTCTCCAGGAATTGCACTTAGTCTAGTTCCCAGAAATTTTTGTAACATTGTGAATTGACTTAAAAAAAATATATATATATAATAATAAAACACTACAAATTACTTGTGTGTGCATGTGTGTGTATTTTTTTTTTTAGTTAAGCCAAAGCTGGTGGATTTTAGGCTAGCAAAGACTAGTCAACTATTCGAATTTACTACTCCACAATGACAATTCTAACATGATGTCGACTAGTCACTAATTATATTAGTTATTATTATTATTATTATTATTATTATTAGTCAATTACCTTGATATAAATTCCCTCTACAGTACTTTTACCTCTTTGCCCACTGGCATCCCGCTGCCCAAGCCCGCCGTCAGGCCGATGACTTTCGCCACGAAGGCCTTCAGGGTCAGATACTCCTTGAGAACCACGCCCCTCAGGATGGTTTTCAGCTCGGGGATGCCGGAACCTGGATCAGCGGGGGGGTGCGAAGCAAACGTCTGTCACGCGCTGAGAGGGGGTTGATGGCAGGCCACGCGGCGTTTGATCATCCTACCGATGGCCTGCGGGGAAACCAGGTGACAGAAGAGCGACGCGAACATGACGAGGATCATGGGATAGCTAATCCAGGCCAGGTACTGGAGCGCCACGTTGCCCTTCAGCTCCCCGTGCATCCACTTGTAGGCTGCGGGACGGGAGACTTCCGTCATTCAAAACGTCAATCCGACGCTGATGCACAGTGAACCCGCCTCGGCTACCTTGCAGGCTCTTGGCGCTGGTGTAGTCCATGCTCCAGCTGACCAGCGCCATGGTCACGCCAAGGAGGACCAGGAAGATCCAGTCCTCCCCCATCTTGTTCACAATGTAGCGCCGCATGCGAGCCAAGCAATCTGGATAACGGAAATGAATGATTCCGTTTATCAGTGTGACACTCGGTTGTTGGAACAATCGCTGCGAGTGATGATGAGGAGGTGAAAGACTTCATTAGTGCACATTATGATGAACACATGTAGGATTCTATGCGGGCATAATTTTCCTTATATTGTAAATATAAATGTCAACTATGGACATGACAATTGATTATTCGGTCAATTGATTGTTGAGACATGTCAGTTGTATGGAATTGAAAAAAAAAATGTCAAGTAGAATTTTTTAACTTTTATAAAAATGAGAAAAACAACACTATAATATTGTGTTTTATTAAAAAAAAAAATCAAGTTAGTGCATCAAGATGATTCATTGTGTGACTCCTTCTGGCCACCAGGGGCAGTATAACAAAGATATGTCCAATTGGAGAACGTTTGAGAGCATACTTAGTAGAAACATCACGATTTATGGTGTTTTAAATGTATTAAACATAAACAAAAGGACTTCCGACATTTTACAACTTGTCTTAAATGCATGTATAAATTATATGTTAAATGATGTTTAGTATAGGAGGAAACTTGTATTTTGTAGGCCGTAGGCAGTATTGTGACCCGTTGTGGGCTTTTTGATGGTTCTGACCAAGCCATTTCAAAATAAGATACTGCCTATGGGATAATTATTAATTAAAGAATTATAACTGTAATCCAATAAAATATATCTCTTCCAAATATAATATTGGGGTTTAAGGAACTGACCAATAAGAGAAAAGGTGGTCTTCAAAGCAGCACATACTGTCCACTTGTTTTTTTGTTTTTTTTAACTTAAAAAATTGTGACCACCCCGCCACCCTGCCTCTAGTCTTATGCTGCCTTCATGTGGTATCGTAATTATGGTAAATACCACATGTCAGGTAGAAAATTGCACGTGAACGCCTCCTCATGTCGTATTTTCTACTGGAGAACTGGGAATTTATTTTCATACCCGAGTTTCCACGTTGAGTGAACTTTTCAAGTTTCAACATGGCGGAGAGCACACAAGGATTTGTGAATGGCAAGAAATATGAACACTAATGAGGGCGTTAACGTCCGCTACCACAGCAGGCTGTTTTGGAATCTACACAATTACGTAGCATACACAGTTTTGCTATAACAACAAAATCACATGAAAAGAACTCGGTCGTAATTAGGAGTAGTCTGCTCGCGAGGTGGGAGGAACAAGATGGCCGCCCAGTGACTTCAACGGCTATCGGCTATCCAGTCATTTATAAACCTCAGCGCGTTTAGCATTGTCTGTTAGCATTAGGCTAGCAGATTTTCTGAAATCAACATTATGTGGTTGTTTGAAATACACTTCATGAAAACTAATTACCATTTTTATTATCATTAATTTTCTTCACTGGCTGCCTGAGAAAAAAAAAAAAATCACACTGGTGACTCTAGGGCCTTATCGTTAGCCATGCGGCTTCTATTTTGAACGTTCAAATATGCTTCCTTACCCCATTAATAAGGACATTGCTGTTTATCCCATTATTGGCCAGCAACACAACATCCATCAATTTGCATCCATTCGGGATATGAAATATACTTTCTGCTAAAAAAAAAAAAAAAAAGGCTGCTTGCGGAAAGGCGGCTAGAAAAAGAATTATCACTAATTGACAGCCAAGCCATGCCGATGCCGTGCGCCCTTTCGTCGATGGGAAAATAATTTGGTTTGTAGCTTCTGCAGCGGTTCTTATGAGACGGGCGTAATTGAGAAAAATGCATGCGTACTCGATGGAATCGGGTTATTTTTATCTTATTGCCAAACTAGAAAAATCATCTTCAAGATGTATATAATTAAACATATTAGTGCAAATATTTTTTTTATATTTTTTTAAAGGATCGCATTCGATCATATAGATGATTGTCTATGCAGAAAAAACGTCCCCGATATAAATCAGCACATCACCAATCAAGGATATGCTCGTTAACCAGCCGGAAGGCTCACCTTGACATTTGGAGTAGGGGCGTGGCTTCTTGGTGGACGAGCTGTGACTGAGGTGCGACTCCAAGATGACGGGATGCTGATGCCGCCGTCCGGTGCCTTTGCCGGCGGCGGCCGCCGCCGCGTTGTTCTCTCCCGCCTGTCGTCGCCATTGTCTCTCTGTCAGCAAACGGGCCGCCTCCCGCCGGGCAAAATTTCCAAGCTGCTCCCTGTACTCCCCGTACAGCTGCAGGAGGCGAAGGATGACATATCAATGGTGGCTTTGGGAGAAATCTATCGATTCTTAAACGTCATAATTAGGGGTGTCAAAATTAGTGCGTTAATTTTGAGTTCATTTAAAGTTCTTTTAACGCTGCTAATGTTTATTTTTAACGTGCAATTCATGACCGCCTGTACTGGGAGAATTTCAACAGGCGTAAAAATTTGGCAGTAAAACATTTAATAATAATTCATATATTTGTGGAGACTGGGGTCAAGTGGTATTTTAAAGTTTTAAAACTGTGCAAAATTTCACAAGTTACTTCATGTTAAAGATTCGATAGCGGTCACCAATGTTTTACAAATGCAATTATGCTATCTAGTGGCAGAAAATGACATCAACATAAATCTATATAACATTTTTTACAGTACATCTTTTTAATTTTAACTCAATTTTACGAATTATTATATTACTGTATCAATGACTAAAAGATGCAGCCCTTTTTCTATTCAACATTTTTTCCACTTGAGTATGAAGATTTAGAAAAAAAAATATTGTAAATTTTATTTTTATGATTAATTGTGAGTTAACTATTGTCATGCGATTAATTACGATTAAAAAATGTAATCGCCTGACACCCCTAGTCATAATAAATGTGTTAGATACGAAGTGTTGCTGACTTAGCAACATTCTCGCTCAATAGAAGAAAGTTAATTTGTAGTTCGAAACATATTTTGTTCCCAAAAACGTATAAATACGTTCTATTTTAAATACTACCATGCTGTCAAAAACGTATTTATACGTTTTTTTGTTTGTTTTTTATGCTAGAGTATACAGATGACTTTCATGAAGCCTCTGAACTGAAGAGAATGCTTGAAGCAATGGCAGTTAATACGAAAACGGCCAGCAGGTGGCAGCAGAGTATAAGAGATCAGCCAAGGCCATGTTGCAACAAGCTCTTTTTCAACAGGTTTGTGAAAAATGATGAAAATTAGCTATATTCTAATGCTAATTGCTACAAAATGGAAAAAGATACAAATATATGCTTTTTTCCTGATGAAAGAAGAGACTCTAATCTTTCTTTTGGTAGGTTCCATGTTTTTATAGCAATATTCTGTGGGCCTTGCGAAATCAGTCCGAATCCAGTAAAACAGCCAGCAGCGAAGGGGGTTGCTTATGCAAATTAGGCGATGACATCATTTAGTGACTTTTAGGACAGCCAATAGCTGGGGAGTTGACGACATAGACACGAGTGATGTTAACAACCCGGCCAAATTTGACTGATTAAGAAATTGCCACATATATAAAAAGAGGCTTCATGACTTACAACGAGGCACTCTAAAATGGCTACGCCATCATGAAACATGCTAATACTAGTTTTTTTTTTTTTTTTTTTTCAATTACTATTTCCAAATTCACACCAATTCTATTTTTAGACGTGGCCCGCGGGACGCTCGTGATGGGCCTCCGTGGTGCCCGCGGGCACCATATTGAGTACCGTTGCTGTAAGGGATACGCACCAACCTGAATACCCTGCAGACAGAAATAGACAAAACGGGCATCGAGATCGGAAAAACCCCCTCCCCGAGCGGAGGCCGGCTCTGGACGGCGGCCACACGAGGAGATCCTGGAAAGGGAGGACATGACACGCCGCCACATCTTCCCCTTCCGACTATGCGCGCTTTTACACCTTCAACCCTGGTCACACGCGCACAACTCGACACCCCGCGATCCGGCCTGATCGCTTTGCACTCATTAAGAGCACAGAAGCTGTGAAACGCGGCGCATCCGCGCGCAGGCGCACCGCGTGCAGCCCAAAGCTGCAAATTGCTCGCAGCAGAGCAAGACGCTAAATCATACCGGCCTCCACATTTGGCTCACACGGGAAAGGAGAGCCGGCCAGGAGGCCCCAAAGAGGACTAAAGCTCCTCTAACTGGTTATAAATCTACACACTAGTTGCACTTTAACGCGTAATCCGTCGGATAGAAATGACACCAAAACCACATGGCACAGGATTTTTTATGAAGATAAGAGCAACTCGAGTCACATGACCGGGAGTCAAGTCAGACTAATTCACCGTTTTTACGACTCGGGATGTGATTTATCGATTCTTTGAACCGATGAAATGAGAGGCGCAAAAATTGCACGTTCACTCACTCTGATTGTTCACGCTGTTGGAAACAGGTGCAAAAAGTGTTGTTGGAGAAAGTTGCTGTAAAGTGAAAATAAAATTTTGACAGCACAGAAAACAGCCAAATTTAAGTGGTTCCGAAAAAAAAACAAAAATCGGCATGTATGTTGAAAAATCAAGCTCTTCTCTCGACTCTCAAACAAATATCAATATTACAACCTGATTTTTTTTTTTTTTTTTTTTAACCATTTCAGATCCATAGATGATTGCAGTGGACACGACATATTTGCGTCTAAACCAATAAAACGCCTAATTTGGATGATGTCAACACTTCTGGCTCATGATTGGATCCTAGCTTACCAATCGCAAGTTGATTTTCATGACGTTCATTATTAAAAACTGTTACATATAAGCTTGGTAAGTTTACAACATGTTATAACCATTTTAGACAACAAATAAAACCATGATAACCACCCCCCCCCAAAACAAAATAAAATAAATAAATAAATAAAATAAAATAAAATAAAAAATACATGTTCTTATGTGGGAAAACTGTCAAAATCAGAAAAAAAAAGCCTACATAATTGTCTTTTTTTTTTTTTTGCACGTTTCAAGCACGTCTAGTCTGATTTATTTTTATTTTTTTCAAGTAGTGTAATTCAGTTGTGAACTGCAGTCATTTAGCTTTAACAGACATTTGAAAACTGTTGTCATCAACAGCAAATATGCTCATTACCTTTCCACCAATTCATTTCATTCTTTGCTAATGAACTTCCCATTGCTACCCATGCTTTAACTAGATGGCCTTTCAAAAAATCACAGAAAAAGACAAGATTGCGGGGAAAAGCTAATGAATTGGCTGTGTAAAAAAAAAAAAAAATCTCACTGTGTCAACATATAATTAATTTAGTATGCAACAAAGTGAGCTGTTTTCTGGCTGGTCCACCATAAGCACCGAGGTAGGAAGCTAGCAATCAAGCTAGCTAGCTAGCTAGCTAGCAACCTAGCTGTCTTTTACAAATGTAAAAGACTTGTACTATATTAGAACTAGTATACTAGTTTTTGGTTTTAAGGTGGGATCAGGGTTATAATAGTTTCGGATTTTTCATTACAGTTTATCATGATTATTTTGTTTTGACTTTGCTTTTTTTTTCAGTTTTAATTTGTACATTTCTCAAGCTCATGTACATTATTTGACAAAATTACAAGATGAAAACAAAGCACATTTTCACAGTAATTATATTGTTATGTAGTTTCAATTAGTTTTCCTTTAAAAAAAAAACAAAAAAAACATTTGTTTTTATTTTGTTCATGAAAATGCTTTTAAAATTTTGTTCCATTAACTTTAATAAACTTGTGTGGAATACAACCAGCCTGATATGAGCTCAGTAGTCAATAAGAGTTCAATTACATTATTGCTTTTTCGCACAAGCTACATAAATGTTAAAAAAAATTGCCAAATTGAGAAATACAGTATTTAACTGCACTCTTATTTAAATGCTCAGTTAAAACAAATGATAATTATACAATACACATTTAAAACATATTGTCTATTAGTGTATATTGGTTGTCTAAATACAGTAAGTTCAGAATTTAAATAAAAATATGAACTCTGTAGAGCGAGAAAAGGAGTATAAAGAAAAAAAGTCTTACTTGATCTTAAGACTATTAGCACGAGCGTCAAATATTCTTTCAAATCACAACAAGCTCCTTCTCATAATCAGCTTTTTGGTGGTGGCCAAATAAAAAATAAAAAAAAAAGCGCGCCGGCAGAATTTGTCTGATAAATTCATCTCATTAAAGGCCACTGTAGTTAACATCTTTCGTCTCTACTGTCAGCATTAAAATATGCACACACAGCCCATTAAAAAAATAAAATAAAATAATAATCATAACAATAAAAGATTTGTAGAAGATTGATGAGAAGAATAAGGGGAGCTGCGCCTGTCAAGCCCTCAGAGAAAATCAAGCCACCAAGAGTGAAAATAAATCAAAAGCTTTTTTTCCTTTCTCATCCGGATCTTTACCTCATCATCACTTGACTTGGGCATGACTCGGCAGCGTCCGCGCGTGCTGTTCTGTCACCTGTCCCACCCGCACAACTGACGAGCTGCGCCGCCGCGCATTCAATTAACGCCGCGCCTCCAATCCATCAACATCAGCTCGCAGGCGCCGTCAAAGTCAAAGGGGACCGCCGCTAACTGTTCGCAGAAGCAGCAAGCAGACGGGCTGGCGTGACCTTTGACCTTGGGAGCGGGTCTGCGAGGGCCAAGTAACTGCACGGCTTATGTAACATAGCAATACTCGAATGTTCCCAGAATGATGTTTTTATCAACTCATTCCCAACCCGCGTCATTCTTTTATTGGATTTTCACAGATTTTATTTTTTTTTATTAGTCTCTTCTTTCATCAGAAAAAAAGTATATTTCTATCTGTTTCTATTTTGCAGGAATTAGCATTAGAATATAGCTAAGTTTCATCATTATTCACAAATCTGTTTAAAACAGTCAGGAAAACAGCTTGTTGCAACATGGCCCTGGTTGATCTCTTATACTCTGTTGCCACCTGCTGGCCGTTTTTGTAATAACTACCATTGCTTCATACATTCTCTTCAGTTCAGAGGCTGCATCAAAACCTTCTGTATTCTCTATCATAAAAAAAAACAAAAAAACAAAAAACAAAAACATGATGTTTAAATGCATCTTTGGGAGCATAGTAATATTTTAAATAGAACGTATTTATACGTGTTTGGGAGCAAATGAGTTAATATTTATTTGCGTTTCTTAAACTTTACATCTTTTTCAATTACTGTAATTCATTTGTTAACTGGTAATAATAAAAATAGTCATTTTTTAAAGACAAATTATGTTTTCCACACAAAATCACCACCATGATTGATGATGAGTTCATATTTATTGGAAAATATTGGCAGTAAATTCTTATTATTTATTAGAAAATATTTACAGTAAATTGCAATTTCATCACAAAATAACTGTGCACTACTATGTATTTTATTTTGTTATTAATTAATTTTACTTTCTCTCGGGGAAATAAAATTTGAATTAATATCAAAATGGGGTTCTCATGATTAAGACATACTATTGAAATAATGAGATTTTTTTTTAAGTCGAATTGTTAGAAACAATTGAATTGATGAATAATATTTATTTACTGAAACTTATCTAAATATAAAGTATAATAAAATATAAATAAACAAATAAATACAAATATAAAGTTGTGAAAACAATCTGCTCTTGCATCAACACTGTAACCCTAATACAAAATATAATAAAAAAATATTAAAACTTTCTTGCACTTGTGTGTTTTTGCTCATTCATTAATTTTGCTAAAATAAAATAATTCAGATCAGTTATGGCAAAAATCATCTATTAGTTGGAAAAAGCCAGACTAAGCCTTTGTATATTATGTATAATATTTGACTCATTAACTGCGGACCAAACTTACAATAGACTGCAGAATATGCAGATAATAATCATTTATTTTAAATGAGAAAAAATGGTCCCCAGTTCCTTGATTAATATCCTACACTTGCATATTTACTCGGTGAACGGTTGAAAACAAATGTGGGAAAGACATTGAAAGCGCCATTTGTATTCTCTGCTGTCTCCATCTGTCAACCTTTGTGTTTACGTTCGATACCGTCATGTGACCTTGGGGTGTCGCTTAACTGGAGCGCCCCAAGGTGACCCTTGCGCAACGTTCACACGCTTCTGATGTTTGGAGCTGCCGGAGACTCGCACAAATTTGCTCATTATCACTCTGGCCCGCTTTAATGTACAGCTCTGCCGCTCATTAAATTATTTATTTATTTATTTATTTTTTCCCCACCATACTGTAAGAAGTGACTGTGTGCTCGTTCTAAGTCTCCCGGGATGATAAAGAGAGAACTGCGTCTCTCTGCTGTGAATGCAAAACTGGCGTTTAATCACGCTGCTCTGCTGAGCTGTCAGGAGCTGTGAATCTGGTCATGTGACTTGGCGGCCATTACATTCCAATGAGACCGTCATAAGCAAATAAACGGTAAATCACAGCTCAACTGTTTTGTAGGTTTGGTCATGTGACATTCACAAGCTGAGCTGCGATTGGTCACCTGAGCACATTGTGATGTCATTTTCAGTCGACAGCAAGTTGCAAAATGTGTTCTTTTAAAGGTACTAATGAAAATATCAAATTTATTATCGGCAAAATATTCATGTTTGACTGCCAAAAATGGCTAAATAAGTAAAGTATCAGTTTAACTCATTTGATCCCAATAACGTGTAAATATGTTGTTTTTTATGTTTTAAGTGTCCCAAAGACGTATTTATACGTTTTTTTGTTTGTTTGTTAATGCTAGCGCATACAGAAGGCAGCCTCTCAGCTGCAAAGAACGGTTGCAGAAATGGTAGTTATTACACAAACGGCCAGCAGGTTGCAGCAGAGCCAAGGAGATCAACCAGGGTCATCTAGAAAAAAAGCTCAATTACTTATAATTTTAAATAGATTTTTGAAAACTGATGAAACTTAACTCTCTTCTAATGCTAATTGCTGCAAAACGGAAACAGATAGAAACATACTTTTTTTTTTCCTGATGAAAGAAGAGACTTTAATCTTTCTTTTGGTAGGTTCCAAGCTTTTATAGCAATAGAACACAATATTCTGTGCGCCTTGCAAAATCAGTCAAAATCAAGTAAAACAGCCGGGAGCGAATGGGATTGTGAAATGTGAAAATGGCGGCGAGTGAATGAGTTAATAAACTAAATCATTTAACCTGTTGCTGCCTCTGCAAAATTTAATTTGGAATTTAATGTTTTTCGAGTTTTTATCATGTCCTTGAAGAATTGATATTCCAAAATTAATCGGCATCGGATTGGACTAGGGGTGTGAATTGCCTAGTACCTGACGATTCGATTCGTATCACGATTCATAGGTCACGATTCGATTCGATACCGATTAATCCCGATACGAATTTATGAGTCGATTGTTGTGATTTTTTTTTTTTAACTCAATTTTAGAAAATACTATTCAGTAAACTTGTACATGTACACTGTTAAGATTTGTATGAAAATGTATTATTTATTTATCTGAAACTTCAGTCATAAGTGTGAGCCACTGTATTTAACAAACAGGTTGTAATCTGTTTCATATTTGAACAGCTTTGAAATAAAATATTAAGGCTTAATGTTCCATTAAGTAATATAACATTTTTCCATGACTAAGGTGTGAACCCTAACCCTAAGTAAGACATTTTCCTGAATATTTTTCCATCAAAAATGGACATTTAAAAATTGATCCGGCCGCCTATTGAATCGATTTATCGCGATATATTGCCGAATTGATTTTTTTTTTAACACCCCTAGATTGCAGTGACTCGAATTGGGGAAAAATGGAAACTGAGTCGAACGGAACACTTGTGAATCGAAATCAAATCGATTGAGGAAATTAGACTCGATACCCAGCCCTAATTATTAATCACTTAAAAAATCCGTGCATGATAAGCTCTATGCTCTTTTGCGGGTTAATATTTCGCACCCTTTTTTTTTTTTTTTTTTTTTTTTAATAACGGTCCCTCTGAGGTCCCATTTGTTTTTTGCTGGATGTAAGCGCACCAGGCGGAACAGCGACAAAAGCCACGGCTAATGAATGCGGTGGCTGAAGGACAGCGTGACCCCGAGAGTTAATTCAAAGCGTAATTGCGCATTCCGGGGGCTCCCTCGTGAGAGCGGCCGCTGCATATTCATACTTTTTCTGCGCGTTTGTGTTTATGAGCGCGCCCGCGCGATTGTGTGCTGAAGGCCTAACAACGATATCGCCCTGTCCCCGGCGGCACAAGGTTAATGATCAAATTTGACCCGCTCGCTGACAGATAGATCGGGAGATTACCCCGCGCGTGCGCCGCGCGCGCATTCCGCGACTAACCATATGCATACCCTAATTAACAACACAATAACAACAACCAGGCCTCGTCCAAACACTGCTCAAGCTGTCATGTTCTAATTAATGTGCGTCGACTCGGCGGAAAAAGAAAAGTGCACTTTTTTTTTTTTTTTTTTTTTTTTCCTTAAATCCATGTATGAGCCTGCAGTCATCACGGAGGCGGAAACGACACCGTTAAAAGCCCGAGTCAGTCTATTAACTCATTCACTGCCAATGACGACTATAGACGTCAAAAATCCAAGCAAACAGCCAGGGCAAATTTTGACAAGAAATTAGAATTTAGTTTTGGTTATTCATTGTTTTCATTCATAGTTATTAATCATTGTTGTTCTGAATAACAACGATGACAACAATTTCATTGCTAAGTGCTACCATCGTGCGTAGAACGGATTCCTGTTACCCTACAATACGGGCGTTGACGTTCTTGTGATCGGTCTTGGTCTTACTGAGACCACATACTGGGTCTCGGCCTCCAAAAGCCAATTTTAGTCGACTAAAATTGCTCTTTATTTTTGACTAAAATTGGATTAAAACTAAAATACAATCAGGTGACTGAGTTATGACTAAGGATTTAATTAAATTTAGTCAGAAGACTATAAAACTAAATATTTTATTTTTTATTTATTTTTTAGTTAAAATTTTAAATTTTCTTTTCTTTTTTTTTTTCAAAATTAACACTGGCTGTTTGCTTGGATTTTGACGTCTATAGTTGTCATTGGCAGTGAATGAGTTAAATATATATATATAAAAAAGAAAAGATGAGCAGGTTTGAAGTTGGTGCACAGTACGCCTGTACAAGGTCATCCCATCCAGTTGAAGTGATATATGAAGTATTTTTGCTTTTCTACTCGTAGCTTAGCCAACTACTTCTACTAGCGTTTCTAAATAAGTGAAGTATCCCTTTAAGGTACTCTTTTTGTAAAGTGTTATCCAACTACCCAATACTGATTGAAACATTTTACAAAAAATATATTTTTTTTTTTAAATGACATTACTATGCCATTTAAAATTAAAATCACAATAATAAGCACTGTTGAATTAAAACCTTTAACTCTTTGACCGCCAAAAACGTTTAATAACGATGAGCAAAATCACGACGTATGCCGCCATAAACGTCAAAATGACGTCAACTACTTTTTGATCAGTAGGCAGCGCAACGTCTAAGTGCAGCGCTGCCTGGTCAACGGGTTGTGGAATCAAAAACTCCCGCTAACAATGCCCAGCAGATGGCAGCATTGTAGTTCTTTTGTATGGAATTTCAATGAAACATGACGGAATCTGATGAAATTGAACGTTTTCAAGGATGTCACTAAAACAAAAAAATATTAGTGTCACTGTTGTGGAGAAAATGTATCTTTTCACAAAAAGCCTGTTTTCACCTTTTCAATTTTCGCTCAGCAAATGACCCATTTTCAAATGGTGATTACTAAAGAACGGACGGAATAAGGTAGAAACACTTTTTTTTTTCTAATGAAAGCATTGAATGCGATCTTTCATGTGGTACTCACCTTGTATATCCTGTAAAACCACACAATATTCTGTTTGCCTTGAAAGAAGAGTTAAAATGCTCAAAATCGGCTGGCACTGTGTTTTTTTGTTTTTGTTTTTGTATAACGCGTGGCAGTAAAAGAGTTAATAGTTTCAATCAAAAGTGAGCACCATTTTTTTTTCTTTTAAGCACTATTATTGTCATCTTTATTTGTCAGACTCTAGGTGTAGATAAAAAACAAAAAAACACAAATATGTGGATGGTGCAGGTGTAGCTAAAATAAATCAATTTTAAAAAAATTATTGCATTATAAACTGGTTCCGTATGTAAGGCCTTACCAGCAAGTGATCTATGTTGAGCACCGTCTCAAACGTATTGATCCTCTCACACATCTTTCCCGCCGTTCCTCCGCCGCTCACTTGCTCGACACTCCCCAACATTCTGCATTTCCTTCGCCTCACATCGCCGCCTTAAATCTGCCCTTCCTCGTCTTTGCCCCGGCGGCCTTTTGCCTGCCTGGGCGCACCGCGGTCAGCGACAGACCAGGTACGACCACGTGGACTCGCCTGCACTCGCACACAAACGCACAGACACGCTGAGGTTTAATAACACGCACGCTTGAAGCTTGACAATAAAATGTCAGCAGCTCTTAATTCAGAGTTCCCGGCCGAGTCGTGCAACCGCGACGCTAATGGAAGCGGGTTCGCTGGCGAGCTGAAAATATGACAATAATACTTGCTGACGGAGTGGACACACGTTGACATTATGTGTGAGGAAGGCGGGTAAGCACGTACAGTAGAGCGTTCAACGCTTTGATATAGGATTCAGATAGCATAACGCGCGTGGACCTCTCTTTTTGGGAGGTCATTAAAAAAAAAAAAAAAAAAAATGAACGGTCATACTAAAGTGCTTTGTGATGAAAGATGTGCCTACAAATGTGCTCCACTTCAACGAATTCATTTGTGCTACGACCCTGTTGACCATGCGGAACATTCCGATCAAGAGGGTAAGCACATGGACACGTGGTTAGCATGTTAGCATCACCGTTCTGATGTTCAAAGGTTTGAATCTGGGTTAAGTGGAGATTGCAAGTTCTCCCCGTGCTTTGTGTGGCTCTTTTCTAGGTACTTCGGCTTCTTACTACGTTCCAAAAACACGCATATTAGGAATAGATTCCATGATGACGAATTGTCCACGAGCGTGAATGGTTGTTTTTGTTTGTCTTATGGACCCTTCCAGCTGACATCACTGTTTAGCTATCTCTGCGCCTCCCACAGGGCAAACACCCCATAACAAATGAATGTAGAGAGTTTGATTTTCGGCGAACGTTTTCGTTAACAGGTGGGAAATATGTCGAGTGCCACAAAAAAACGTCCCGTGTAGGACACTACATTACTGCGAATCATTGAAACCAGTCGTTTGGAGCCGCTAGCTACAAAAAAAAAAAAAGGAGTTTGTTGGGAGGGCAAAGTGGAAGCGGAAGCTTAAGGTATGTTGTTTTTGGTTGAAACAGTACGTCGATCACAACTTTCATGGTGTAAATTGTCATTCATGAAATTGTTTGTGTCCGGATATACTTGTCTTGCTGTATATGGAAGTTTTCAAGCTATCTTAGCTTGCTAGCTGCTAACAAACAGACCGCACATTTACTACACATTCCTCAGCAGAAATCGAGCCCGAGTTAAAAGTGTTAATTGTGACAATCGTGTTAAATCGCTAACTTTTTGTTCAAAATTACTCAAATACTTATGCAAAAAAAAAAAAAAATATGATTGTTTTACTAAAGATAACAGCACATTTATCACGTCTGCCTCGAATTTACAATCAGAGGATAATGTTATGCTGTTGTATAGCCCACTGTATATTAAAAAGATGAAAAAAAATACCTGATATAATATGATCTGAGCATATCCTCGTGCTTTTTGTGGGTGCAATGCAGTTGCGTCGTAGTTTCACGCTAGCCACCGTGCAAGTCTGTCTTTCGCGGGGTTTAGAATCGAATGCTCTCATCTCTCTTTGAGCCATGAGAGCATCCGTCGGCCGTGCACAAGTTCACCATCGCATTGCTCGCTGATTTACCAACTGCACTACCAGAACTCCTGCCTCGGGTGCCAGGTTGCTTAGGAACGCCACTGGTCCGCCACCTGTGAGTTTCACCTTCCTCTCTCCGCTCTTGCACCCAAAACGTTCCCCCTGGCACGCTTCCGGGTCCCCCGTCCATGCGAGCGCCCTCCCCTGAGGTGAAACCTTACTCGTGGGTAAATATAGCACACGGTGTGACCCAATGTTCACTGACACACTTCTCCACACCTCGCGCTCGCTCGGCCTGTTTGTCTCCCAGTCCTTGACGAGTGCTCATCCCTCCCACGAGGCCTGTCGCACTGAAAGATGGCGCATGTTAACCTTTGGGCCAAAACAATGACAAGTAATTTGACGTCGTGTCAGCGCAGATCGTCGTTTAATTTCCACGCCAGAGGAATGGAAGGGGGGGCGTCAAGTGGCCCGGAGTATCACGTGAAGTTTTAATGGCTTAATCGCTCGCGAGGCAGTCGAGCTGCTGCGAGACATTTGGCAGGTGAACATTATCCCTTCGCTAGCATGTAACATTTGAGACTTACGAGATATATTTCGCTACCGATGACAGCCTTGCCGCGTGCGAGCCGTCCCCTTGAACAACCCTTGTTTTTACGACGGCTACAAAGGCTTTGTCCTTGTTGGGGTCATCAACGCCACTTGACGACGCCATCAGAAAAGCAATTTGCAATGCGAGCATGGAGTCGCACGAAAAGTATCGTTCTGATCGTGTGGCGCTGTTCCAGCAACGCTGCGCCTCCGCAAAAACTTGGCGACATGCGCCACTGAATGACAGGATGTTATTTAGCGAGCATTTAGTCTTAAGGGTTTGGTATATTCTTTTCAGGCCACTTATATAATAACAAGAAGCAGTTACAAGTACAGACAGTGGTGGAAAGAAACAAAGCACAAAAATACCTTGATAACATAAAGACGAAAGAAGAGAAATGCAAAGTCAACCTTCAGTGAGATTTTGATTAAATGGAGGAGCATTGGAAACGACAGCTACACATTCAAAGGAGTAAAATATTCTCCATTCATGGCCTTATTTAAGAGAATCATTTGACGCCATACGAATGATTCCTGACAAATGAGTTGCGCTTTGCGCCAGTCTAAAAACCACATACCTCTGGCGGGCAAAAATTCTCAGTTAAGTCCGAACAAACACATACAAGTAAGGATCTTCAGTTGTTAGCTCATTCATGCTAGTTTTAGCGTTGTTTGTTACCGAGTTCACATTGTTAGCAAAACCTTGGAAACAAGTTGTATTTCTGTTAATGTTTTACGTTATGTTTGTTTTGTTGTGTTTCTGTAAAGTGCTTTGTGACAGCTAACACTGTTTGAAAGCGCTATATAAAGATGACTTGACTTGAGAACATGAAATTGCTAGCTAGCTAGCTAGCGCTTAAACAACGTGACCCGCAACATGATTTTGTTTTCTTCCATCAATAAGAGCATCAAGATATCAAAAATGTATTCCTACTTTGTGACAGCTAAGGCTGTATGAAAGCGCTATATAAATAAAGATGACTTGACTTGATAACATAAAATTGAGCCAGTTAGCTAGCTAGCTCTTAAACAACAACGTGAACCGTAACATGATTTTGTTTTCTTCCGCCAATACGAGCACCAAGTTATCAAAAACGTATTTCTACTTTTTTAGATAACTACATTTTGGAGTCTGAACTTGCTTATTTTTACTTACCTTCAGGAAACGAATCAGCACTTCTACTTTCATGATCACGACAGCCTTTTATTCACCACAAGTATTTTGTAGTTCAGCAGCAGAGAATGTTTGTACTTTAGTCAAATTTATGAGCGGTATAGTTTACTTTACAACCTGAATTTAGCCGTGAATCAAAACGGCGTAGTATGTTACGCTAACACAGTAGCTACTGGTTATCATATAAAATATTGATTCAAGTGCTTATACAACTATAAATAAAAGAGGGGGAAGAAGAATATAAAGTTGTATTTAAAAGCCAAATTTAATAGCGTTGCGTTAATAAAAAAAATCCAGGAACAGGATTTCAAATTCTCAAATCTTATTGTTGCGCGTCATTCCTATCCTTCAAATATATTTTTGCGTAATTTTAAATAAATCTGAATGACTTAGTTCAGCAATAATGATTCAAAAATGAGATTTACATCTCTAACAAATGTGGCAAAAACGTGACCTATAATACTATTTTGATAGTATTACATATATAAAAATTACATATGCTAGTGCAATTCAATTTAGTTGCTTTTAATGAGCAGAAATATGTGTAGTTAATATAACAATGATCCATTTGGAACTGAAAAATATTTTGCATGAAGCAGCAGCAACCAAGATCGTACCGATTTGTCAACTGGAACGTCTCAGTCGCAAGACTTCGAGTCTGTGATGTAATCACGGAGGAAATACATGCAGTCATTGCCTCCGACTGGATCAGCATCCGTCTGTAACACCTCTGCATATAAACCCCTCAAATCCTTCAAGGCTCTGATTTCCTCTCACAGGCAAACGCGGCATCATAGCTTCCCTATCTGCGTAAACCTCAGCCAGGGACTCTCAATAAGCCTGACAAACAAGTTTGTATTTAACACAATGGAGTTTTTCTTTTTATATATATTATTCGATGTTTGCTGTTGTACGTGTTTTTCTATAGTATTATTTCTATAATTCTGACGTGATAGGAGACGTAAGTTTCATTGAAGGCTAAGGTACCAAATGCCTGACACTGCTAAACCAGGAAGTAGCATGCGCGTTAAAAAAAAATAAATAAAATAAAGAGTAGAACCGGAGGATATTGTGACATAACATCACCTCAGCATACGCCTCCTAACCTGTCTGCTCAGGTTTCCCGCGTTTTGGTACTTATATCCGCCGACACGGGAAAACAGCCAGCAGCTTGAGGAAGACGCGCGGATGGCAGAAGACGAAGACGGCGGCGAGGAACTTAAGGACGTTTACTTAATGCAAAAAAAGGGGGACCGGGGGAGTCACCGTCAATTAAAACGACGGCTTTGCGTTCATCACCAAAGTGTTTCGTAACGCGGGCGAGGGGACGACCCAAAAAGTGAAATACATGCAGAATTTTTCATCCCAAAAAACAGCAGCAAGAGGGAATGTTTTTGCACCAAGGAAGCGTGAATGATAAGAGGGAAGAGTTGGAGGGGAAATGTGGCGCTACAGGTGGGAGATGTGTTCGACGCCGGTGGAGATGCAACAGCAGGAGCTTCCCAAGAAGAAAAAAAGAACAGCAGCGAAGCGGGCATGCGTGAACATATGAAGAAGATGAAGACCTACCAAGGTCTGTTGGTATCTCAGAGCCTTCCTTTGCGATGCATCTGTAGCCATTGACGCGCTGTCAGTGATCCAAAAATAACCTCGCCGGACACCCCAGCATTTCCACTGGCATGGGCCGCCAACGTGCAACAAACACTCCAACACGCAAGCGTTCAAGTCAAATCCGCGCGCGATCCGCCGCCATCCGGTTCACTCGCCATTTAGGGACGCACGGTGCGCACTCCCAAGACAGAGGGAAAAAAAAAAGGTGTCGTGGCGGTCTCCAGGTGATCCAGAAGGTCCGGCGGAGATCCGGCGTGGGACTGACGGGCTGAGATAGATCAGACAGGCGGACAAAGCGGAGCAAAGCCATCTGATGAGGCAGCGAAGGACACTTTCCTTTATTAGAACTGCAGACACCTAATCACACATACACACACTTGTTGCTCTTAGCAGCACCCTCCCCGCCAGCCGGCCATTAGAGGTGTTTGCCAGATGGACGGAGTTTGTTTCAAGGGGGGTGTTGGGAGGTACAGTGGTGGGGGGAGGGGGGGGGGGGGGGGGGGGGGTATTGGAAGGGCACCCCCTCCACCACGTACCCCCCTATAGGGCTGCCCCTGCAACGTGAGCAGGAAGCTGCACACGACACCCATATGACAGCTCACGTCTTATCGGTCAGCCAATGATGCGGGGGCAATCCCCGTAACGCTTCCGAGCATGGGACCGGAAGCGACTATGATTTGTGACCGGGAACCAAACCTGTACCGTCGCTTCGCAATACAGTGAAAGCTCTGAATTCGAAAAGTCCTGAGCTAACAAGACAATTCGTACCTCTTTTACGACGATTGTTTACGGTGAACCAATTCTAATAGTTGAGTCACGGATCCAACACCTGTTGTGATTTCTGCTGTTCTGATCTGTAGGCGCAAAATGTCTGCCTATCCAATCCAAACGATCAGCAGACTATTGTATTGTTTTAAATTCCGCAGTAGCAGAAAACCTTTGATTGGAGGAACAATAGATTTGGATGATGAAGGAATCTGATATTGTGGACTATTCTAATTGCCCCCCCGTAAAAACCGGGCATATAATGAAATCTTGAATTTCCCCAGATCTCTAAACAGTAATAAATATATTGACCCAAATATGGACCCACATGAAATTATTTCCGGTCAAGTACATGTTTTGCTTTCCATCAGATTTGGTTGTCAATTATTCTCTCCAGGAATTTGATTCCATTTACTCCCTCTATGTGTACTTTACTTGATTGCTTAATTTGAAATTTCCAAATACTGTACCATTCGTTTTTTGTTCATGTGACTTAAGGCCTCCATCTCTGATGACAACAATTTGAACCTGAATGGGATGTACAGTCAATAATTGTATTTGTAATATTTCCAAATGGGGAAAAATTGTTCAAACATCCCACCACCACTTCCCAGAATGGATCACGTTCGACCTTCAAGGTTCCTCTGAGACAACATCCTCGAAACATGCGTGCGCGTTGGTCACCTGACGCCTTTCCGTAGGCCGCCATCACGACAACAACAAAGACACGGACACGAGCAGATCCCCCTTAACCCCGTCCCGCTTTGTGCTCCACACGCCGGCGCATAACAAGCCTAATCTCGCAGCTCCGCGGCAGGCCCACAGAAAAATGTCGTACTCCGACCTCCGCGCGGGGCACGCACGCACGCGCTGCATGAGAGCGTGTCAACGGGGGAATGACTCCGGACAGCTGGCCTGGGCCTCCATCTGATACACTCCGAATATTATCACCGAGCGGCGGGAATGACACGCGTCGTCCCGCCGAGCGCGGAAGAGACCCGAGCGCAGCGGAATAGCGGGTGGGCCCGTTACACTACACCTGAGCGCGGCGAGGACGCGCGGTAACGTGGGGCAACAACACACACAAACACGGCAACGATGCGGATCACATGCAAGCGGCGAGAACGCAGGCAGCCGGCGCAGAGCGGATTTTGCCGCGCGGGCGAGGGGTGTCAGAAAAGTTCCAGGACTGACTAAAGTTTATATTTCAAATCCAAGCGACAAGTTTTTCCTGCCAATCAAATTTGTGTAAAGTCTAGTACAAACAATGAACAGAGTATGCGTCATGGTAGATAGTGTCGTGATCGTGAGAAAAGATGACAAATACATGCCATGAATGACCAACACCACATGTTAAAAAAAATAAATAAATACATAAATAAAAAAAAAGCAAGACATTGAACCCGATTCTTACTGTACATTCCAAAGTTGTATCTCTATAAATTTTGCCATCAAAGGCCCCTTTTTCTCAGTGTCGTTTTATAATTAACTCATTCACTCCCAGCCATTTTCACAGAAGCAATTACGTTCGCTCCCGTTTGCTGTTTTACTGGATTTTGACTGATTTTGCAAGGCCCACAGAATATTGTGTTCAACTGCTATAAAAGCATGGAACCTACCAAGAGAAAGATTAAAGTTTCTTCTTTCATCTGGGAAAAAAGTATGTTTCTATCTGTTTCCGTTTTGCAGCAATTAGCATTAGAAGAGAGTTAAGTTTCATCAGCTTTCACAAATCTATTTAAAATTGTAAGTAATTGAGCTTTTTTTCTAGATGGCCCTGGTTGATCTCCTTTGCTCTGCTGCCACCCGCTGGCCGTTTGTGTAATAACTACTATTTCTGCAACCGTTCTTTGCAGCTGAGAGGCTGCATCAAAGCCTTCTGTATGGTCTAGCAGCATAAAAAAACAACAACAAACGTATAAATACGTCTTTGGGACACATACATTAAAAAAACGTATTTAGACGTTATTGGGAGCAAATGAGTTAAAGTTGTCACAAACGCAAAAACATCCGACCAATGTATTTTTTGGTGTTCTCAGAATTTTTGACAGCAGATTACTAATTAATAAAAAAAAAAAAAAAAGTTAGCTGAAAGAAAAAAAAAGTCGAGTCTTTTTTTTTGTGGTTTTGTGTTGTCACCGAACTCAATACTGAGTGGGTTTTGACAGATTGGTCAAAATGCTCTAAACCAGGGGTGGCGAGATCCGGTCCTCGAGGGCCGCATTCCTGCTGGTTTTGGATATTTCCCTTCTTCAACACAGCTGATTCATGAACAGCTCATCAGCAAGCTCTGCAGAATCCTGATAACGAGCCTGTTAATTGGAATCAGCTGCACTTCGAGTAGGGAAATCTATAAAACCTGCAGGACTCCGGCCCTCGAGGACCGTAGTTTGCCACCCCTGCTCTAAACAGCTGGCAATATAAGGAATTGCTTTGAAAATGGCTGCCAGCGAATAAGTTTGTCGTCGAATGAGGGGGAACAAAAACAGGAAGCCAGATTGGGTGACGAGGAAGGTTAGTCCGGCAATATCCTTTCTCAGCCAGGAACTGTCAGATGCTCAGGGCATTGTGACCAGGCGTGTTGCCATGGCGACACAACCCAGAATCGTCCTGCAATAACTCTCACCTGGTCTCGTGCGCTGAACGACGGAAAACGTGTCGAATGCAGCTTTCGTGAGACCAATCCTGGAATTTTCCTGACGCACCTGATTTATACACTGCAAAAAAACAAAACACAATCTTGTTGATAAACATTAGCTTGTTTATTGTAAGAAGAATTGGCAGTCATCAGCGATGACAGAAATAACCCCCCCCCCCCCTTCCTCCTGTCCCCGCACAAGAGTTTGGCAGCAAATAACATCCTCTTGCTGTGCGGGTGACCTCTTCGCCATTCTTTTCCTATCATTAAAACCAATACTCAAGAAAGCACACGTGAACTTTAAAAGCCTCTCTCGGTTCACAAATCAATACTGCTTCGTAGTATCTTTCTCCACAACACTGTAACCAAACACGTTTGCCTCTTTGTGGCTTCTCTGGGAAACATCAATGCGCCGTCTAGTCCGGGAGTGAATCCAACAACCAATTGCATAAACTACAGATTAAACTTTTTTCCGGAAGACGTAAGATTTTCATTTGTCACTCTATCACATGCAATGAAATAACAGAAAATAAATGCTAAAAAGGTTGAGTAAGGGTTGCCGCTAAATGCGTAGCACCCCACCCCCGTCCCCCCTCCCCTCTCAGAGAGGAGCGTGATTGGGTGTCAGCGTTTAGCGCAAAGGTCAAAGTTCACACTGTAGGTGTAAGGCCCAGCGAGTAGCACCGCGCATTCCCCCGACACTTTAAAAAGGAAATATTTACAACACAAGTAAAAAAGCACGTCAGGGGGGAATCGAACTGAATAAAAAGGTGACACCGTCGTGAGAGTAGAAAACATTTTTTGGAACGCTGGAGTACTTCCCATTTGGTGTGGAGCGAAAGAGAGAGAAAAAAACAACAACTTCAGCACTAACCTCATTGCTGAATGCTGCCCTCTGCCTCTCAACTTACACTTTGCAACGAGACAACCCGACGGCGAAGCTGAACAAACACATTAAAATGCAGGGTTAATTTACAAAATCCTTACAAAATAAATTGGTACAAAACAAAAAAAATAAAAAATAGAACTGTGTATAAAATACATTTTTTTTACAATTTATGCGAGGGATTAACAGCCTCGACGCGCTGATAAACGGGCGAACCGAACACTGCGAGATGTCGCAACACGTCGATTAGCATAAGCTCTCCTCGCGACGTCGCTGAGATGTGTATGGAATTTCGCTGAGGCAGTATTAACATAGAAAACGTGAATGAATAAATGTTTGGATGCCAGTTTGTGTGCGTGTGTGTGTGTGTGACAGCTTGTAACGCTGGAATGCAAACGTGTGTGGCAGTTAAAGCGCTTGGAATGAGGGGACGTGCGAGCACACTGGCGGGAATGATGTGTAAGTGCATTATGAAGAGTGGGGCTGATATTTGGGGAAAAGGTAGAGGTCTTTGCACAGCGAGCTGGTGAACTCGGACATCTCTTTGCAGCGATGGTGGGGCGTGCCGGGGGCGTAACCTTCGCGCTCTTTGATCCGCCCGTTGACCTGCAAGGAGGGGAAACCAACAACAGTCAACAGGAAGTGATTTCCGATCCAGCCATCGTCTCGCTTTATTGACGATTTCAATCCACGTCGAAGAGCAAAAGCGGGCTGCCATCACATATAAATGAGGAATAGACCGATTATCGGCCGGGCCGGGCCGATTAAAAGCCGATGCCGATATTTGGCAACACATCGGCTCTTTTACGAATCTGAAGGCCGATTAAAGCAGTGAATGCTTGCGAACGTATAGCCAATTTGGTGTTTTCATCGGGATTTGTAAGATGTTCACAGGCGCTTTGTATTTGTTGCAAAGACATTTCGAACATATTCATATTTTTCACTGTCTGCAAAGATCTTTTGAACCCTGACGAAAACCCAAAATTAGATACATTTCATTTTGCATACATTTGTCACTGCTGATACTGGGAAGTCCCAAAACTTTTTAATTTATTTAAAGAAAAAAAAAAAAACAAAAAAAAAAAAAACAGAAATTGCTGAAATTTTGGAAAACTATTTACAGTGGAAAAATATTTATTTATTTTCATTCGCTGCAAACACTTGGAAGTCCCAACACGTTTTAATTTATAAATAATAATAATAATAATAATAATAATAATAATAATAAAAACAAATACATTTAGAAATTTTGTTGACATTTTGGAAAACTTTATTTACCGAAGAAAACATTAGAAAACTATTTATTCACTGCAAACACTGGGAAGTCCCAACACTTTTTTTAATTTATATTAAAAAAATACTAAAAAAAAAATACTAAAAACTATTTATTTATTTATTTACTTGCTTAGTTTTGAATTGAACTTAACACATGCTGATGACTCTGGAGGTTCCCTACAGTTTCTGTTAATTTCTTTTTAATTAAACAAAGATGTCTATTGTTTATATGTTTAAAATTAAAAGAAAAGTTGTTGGGGGGGTTTTACACTATTATTTTCTCTTTTACTGCAAATGAATATCGGCTTGAAATATTGGTTATCGGCCTCCTTGACGACTAATAATCGGTTATCGGCATCGGCCCTGAAAAAAACATATCGGTCTATCTCTAATATAAATGTCACAAGATGGCAGCAATGCATTTCAAATTGTGTGGATCATAAAGTCACGTTTCTAACATGTCCACAGTCACAAGTCCATGGGGTCATGACAGAAAATAATTGAGAAGCACTTGCACTAACGCAATATTATCCAGAATAATGGGGCTGCATACAACATTATTGTCAAGAATTTTTTTGGGGGTTGACTTCACATTCAAAACAAACCACCTTCACATGAGGCTCATCAATAGTGTCAACCAAAAGACCACCCTAACACATTACACAAACTATATTAAGTACTCGCCTTTCGGCATTTTGACACATTAAATGTTTAATTTTATATAACAAAAGATAGGTTAAAAAAAAAAAATATGACAATATGTATGAATTAGCGGATAGCAAACCACAAATTTGAGGCGAGTTCAATGTCGTTATAACGTGTGCTCACCTGCACCAGGATGTCGGCCATGTGTGTGTCTCTGGCGTGGAGGCGGAGGGCGGAGTTGAGCTCCTGGATGAACCAGGATCCTCGCTTGGTGTTGCGCATGGCCGCCGTGCCTTTAAGAGTCAAGCAAACACCACCAAGCGGCTTAATAACACAAGAACGCGACGAGACGAGACGCAAGGACGGGCCGGGAATCACGACGCGTCTGCAAATAAACGCACGGTGTCGTTTGTTTGTGCTTGTTTTGTTTGTCAGTGACATGCACCGATTGTAAATACAGAGAGGCGTCGCAACACATTGTCAGGAGAATCCCAGCAGAGAGAGAATAAATAACAGGTCTCGCGCCGTAATGTTGCCGAATGCGTTTACAGAAAGGTGTCAACACGAGTGAGACGAGCAAGCCCAGAGGAACTTCGGAGCCGCAACGTCGCGAGCGCACTTCCAGGATGCTTGTTGATCTCGCATTCGGATTTACAAACGGTTTTTACTAGGTTTGGTTGGCCAATACATTTTAAGTGTTAAATTTGGCAAAAATCATCTGATTTATTTATTTATTTTTTAAATTAAGGTTGTTTTTTAACACATACTTACATATAAAATAAGACATTAGTGACATTTAGCACCTACCCATAAAAAAGGACATTTTTTCCCCTGATTTTTAAGGATAATAATAATAGTAATACTGATTCTGATTAACCAATTAATTGGATGATTAATTACAAATATATAATGATTAAAATCCCCTTTTTGTTTGCAACAATAAAGATACCAATTGAAGGCAGAACATTTGACTGTTATTAAAAAAAAAATTTAAAAAAAAGATTTTTGATATCAGCTGATTAAATCAATTGACAGGTTAATCTGCCAGCTAGTGTTAATTTCGTCAACGAAAACTAAACAAAATAACTTCGTCAACACACATTTTTCATTGGACTAAAACTAGACTAGACTAGACTAAACCCCTAATTAATAAACAAGAACTGGGACTAAATCAGTACATCTTTATCAACTAATGAAGACGAGACAAAAAATTTACTTTTAATAACAACTGGACTAAAATCTATGGAAGTCCATTAACAAAAAAAAAAAAAAAAAAAAAAAAAAAAAAAAAAAAAAAAAACGAGATGAAAATGATGTATGATTTTGGAAAGTCGTTTGTGCTAATCTGTCACAGTTTTCATCAAAGACATGAGAGAAAATTTGATGTGGAATAGTAGATCTGAAATGTTGAACATAATCTGCTGACAAAAAAAAACCACATTGGTTAAATGATCGTCCTGACTAAAACTAGACTAAAAAGTTGACAGTTTTTGTTGACTAAAATTAGACAAATAAAATGATGTTTTCTTGGAGTAAAATAAAGACTAAAATGCTACATTTATAGTCCACTAAACATGGACTAAATCAAAACGAGATGAGGTTGACTATGTTAAAAACTCACATGCGTGATTGACACTCGACTAAAACTGAGACTAAATTAAAAAATGGCGGATGGAATTAACACAACTGCCAACTATACTTATTAATATTTTCCCGAAAACAAAGTTTTGATTACATTTAGGTGAATCCAAATGTAAAAGCATTTTCAAAGTGTGCATAAATTAACCGCTAATAATTAATTATAAGGACATTACACAGACCAAGTTAAGTTCCCAGCTAAACCCATGAAAGAATATCAACAAAAAAAAAATGTGTGTCAAACTTACAAATTCTCTGACCTTTGAGAGATGCAAAGCCGCAAATCATGTCAGACCGCTGGGGCAGTTTAATTCTGGGCAGTCCCAAGTCTCCTCCCTGTCGAGCACCGGCGCCCCTCGGACCTTCTCGCCCGGCATCCCGCTGTTCGCAGCTGGGTGAGTTGGTCCTTCCTGGCCCATCCACCTGCTCCACGCCGCAGTCCAGCTCCTCTAAACAGCAAGACAGTAGCAATAACATTATTACCATGTCCGTGAGCAATGTTTTTTTTTTTTTTTTGTTTTTTTTTTGTTTTTTGTTCTGACTGCAGATGAAGTGGTTCTAACCACGCCTAAAGGCATTTGGCCAGCACACCTGTGGTGTTGGGTTAGTTGGAGTAGGAAAAGGAACTGCGCTGAGCTGTAATAATTGCGGTGACTCCCGAGGGGGTCTGCAGATCTGTGCAAGGCGTCGTTAGCCTTGTAACGGCATCGGGGCTGAGATTAATTAACCGCACAGTCAAAAAGTATTAACTTCACCAGGGAATGTTATTTTTACAACGAGGAGGTTTAGCGTTTTTGTTCATTTGTTTGGTTGTGTCTAACATCTGACTATATATTAAAGAAAGATGGTAAACAGAGACGTATTATGTCATCCAAGTTGGGGGAAAAAAAAAAAAAAAGCATTTTTTCCCATTAAAAAATGTGTTTTAAAGAGGAGATCAACCCACAGCCTCACAGTCTAAATATGTTATTTTGATTAATATTGCATTAGTGCAATATGAGTTAAGCAGCAAAATCCAGCCATTTTTATCCATCTCAGGGGACGGCCATTTTGCCACTTGCTGTCGACTGAAGATGACATCACAGTTGCTCAGGTCACAACCAATCACAGCGCAGCTTCAGAAAACTGGTGAGCTGTGATTGGTTGTTACCAGAGCAACTGTGATGTCATCTTTGGTCAAGTGGCAAAATGGCCGCCCCGAGATGGATAAAAACGGCTGGAACTCATATTCCACAAATGTAATATTAAACAGAAATTCACAACATATTATTGTCAAGAAATGTTTAAAGGGATACCTTACTCACTGAGCCATTTTCAGCAGTAAAAAGTTAATATTTTGTCTATAATGAGTCAAGCATCCCTTTAAGGTTGACTTCCGCTTTAAGAAGTGATTTACACAAACAAATTTCAAATGTGTATGCACAGACAGACGCTGCAATGTTAAACCAAATGTCAGACTCAACCGATCCAGAATGTTAATGTGGAAAATCTCATTTATTCAGCTCATCTCATCAGCGCAGGTTGTACCTTGTTGTTCTTATTAGGACTTGATTTCATTTTTTGTTTCCTTTGAATCCCGACGTTTAGCCGCATGTCTGTTGGCATGCCAATGTCTACCTGTATATCCCGTTCTTTACCTCCTCTGCAGGCCTGGATGAAAAACATCTTTGGCTTGTTCTGTAGCAGCGGGCAGCGGACATTGTCGAAGGCCTCAAACACCCACTGGAGCTAAAAATGAACAAATGACAGCGTGGGTGTGAGGTTAGATGTCAATATCGAGTTTTTTTTTTTATTTGAACGAGGGCGACAGCGCACCTGCAGGAGCTGTCCGTCTGTGCCGTACACGGCTCCTTCCACGCCGTGGGAGAGCAGACAAACCACGCAGCTGTTCACGGTGCGGTGCTCCGGACGCCTGCGGAAGGTCTCGATGCAAGTTCTCATATCCTGGAAGCAAAATAAGACAAGTTTTCTTTTTTTTTTTTGTGTGCCGAGCGTGGAGGCGGAAGCGGCGCGGAGCGAGACGGGCGTCACCTCGGCCGTCAGGTCTCTGCGGAGCGTCACCGCATAGTCCAGATCGGTGAACAGCCTGCTGAGCACCTCGTCGTCCACCTCGCCTCCCTTCCTGGGGTCGAGGTCGGTCGCCGTGTCAAAGGTCACGTTGCTGATCACCAGGGCTAAACCACGCGGTGATGAGGTCATTACGTAGGACTGCAACATAAGAGGAGAAGATGGACCTGCATTCATTTGCCATCTTTGGATAGATATTTTAGATTCAAATGCTCTATATGACAATATTTGTATTTAGAACGAATTATGTTGCTAGTAGTTTATAGAACAAAACAAAAATGTTCGTCTAACTCAAATATAAACCTTGGACAGCAAAATCTGAGAAACGAATTTTTTCGGAGGGCATATTGAAAGGAAAGAAAAAAAAATCTTGACAAACTAACTTGCGTTAGTGGAATATGAGTTACGCAGCAAAATCCAGCAGTTTTTAACAATATCAGAAGGCGGCCATTTTGCTACTTGTTGTCGAGTGAAAATGACGTCACAGTTGCTGAGGTCTAAGGTAACAACCAATCACAGCTCAGCTTCACAAAACAGGAGAGCTGTGATTGGTCGTTGCCTGAGCAACTGCGATGTCATCTTCAGTGCAAAATGGCCGCCCACTGAGATGGATAAAAACAGTTGTCTTTTTCCTCACAACTCATATATCACAAATGTAATATTAATCACACAATCACATTAAACATATTATTGTCAATAAATGATTATGGTTGACTTACGCCTTAATTTTTTTTGAGTGCAATTTATATGCTCTATGCTGAGTGGTGGATTTTCAAAAAACAAACAAACAAAAAAAAAAAACTACATGAAATGCTTTTCTATTGCGTATTGCATGACATGTCAATCTTTGGCATTTGTGTGGGGAATTAGCACCATCTTGTGGAGTCACCCTGAGGAGAAAAGATGGTTTGTTTGTTTTCAAAGCTCAAGAAAATTTAATTAAAACCCTCTTGAGGTCAAGCTTGCCCCAGGAACTTTTCACTTCGTAAGCATCAACCACACAGTTGGGCAGCAGATATCATACAAGGACATGGCCGAATGCAAAGTCATCTGTCATGTATCAAGGAAGGCCAGAAAGGCAGCACTTTCAAAATAATTTTGTGAAATTATCTAACGCTTAACATAAAAGAAAGCAAGCATGCTAGCAAACAAAACCAAAATTATTCCCTTAGGTTTTCTTATAGTTTTATTTAAATCTTTTTGTTTTCTTAACCTGAATCACCCTTTGCTGTTGCTGCACATACCTGCGTAACATATTTATCGTCCATTATATTTTGCTATAACTTAATGAACAACGGTCTTTACTGATTTCCTGGGAGAAATCACATACTTCTACTTCCATGAAGTGTTGCTTTTGGTTCCTTGCACTCTAAAGGCGTGCTTTTTCTTTACTGAGCAACACCAGCAGTCTTCTCTATTGTTTCGTCAAACTGACTTTGCAGACGTTTTGTTACCTTTATGCATTGAGTGAGGTAGAGGTCATGTGTGCAAGGGAGCACGGGAGTGGTGATGGGGCTGTCTGCATCCAGGCTGTACTCCATGGACTCTGAGAACAACAAGGGGAAAAAAAATGCAGTCTAATTTTTATTAGGGATGTTTTGGCCACTGCTGTGGTTATCTTTCATATAAAGCAGTCATACCAGAAAATCTATAAAAAATAAATAAATAAATAAATGAATAAAAAAAAAGTTCTAATTTTTATGGCAACATCGAGTTCTTTTGGGTTTCTTTATATTTGTAGATTCAAAAATACAGAGCAGTCAACAAGAAGTGATTTATGAAAGTGTGCACAGAAAATTAGCATGGGAAGTTTTTTTTGTGTTTTTTTTAAAATGCAGCCTGGTTAGATTTGGGAGGGTCAGCTAGACAGGAAAACAGTCTGCTCCGACCAGACTTATCAGTTAAGGTCACTTGAATATTGCTTCATTTACAAGAAGTGAAAAGCCCATTGTTAAAGAAAATACAGGCGTCCACGATACAGTAAAAACTTATGTTAATACGTGTTAAATATTTTTTTTTTCCCCATAAGAGGACAGTAAAGCAAGCGCAAAATTGGCAACTGCCATGTCGCCATGATGCATCTTCTGTGAGCATTATTATTATAATTATCGGGTGCCGATATTATCGTGCATCTCTTTTAAATAAGATTTAAAAAAAAAAAAAGATTGGTCAGGAATGTCGAAAGTTGTGTCCGGTGAGTGTATTATGACACAGGAGCAGCTTTAAGATGACAAGCTCCGTACTACAAGCCTGTACGTGAGTCATTCGCAAGGTGCGGCACCCGCACTCCCTTCAGTAATATGATACACAAACAATTAACCCATTGAGAAGAATATCCGGGCATATTCCAAGCAGATTTGATTACCCATCTCCCGAATCTTGACAATAGACAAACTCCCTTTTTACCGGCCTGTGTGTCCATGGAAACGGAAAAATATTGACACGAGACAACTTAAGTGATATGGTCACATCTCACCGTGCGTCCTCGCTCGCTTGGCTGCGATTTCCTCCTGGGTGGAAAGTGGAAGAGAGGAGTCGCCATATCTCTGAAATGAAGACAGATTCTTTATGCTGCACGAACCAAAGTGAAGTGAAGATTTGCGTGATTTGACGAGTGGAGTCAACCGGTGCTAGCACTGATCATACATTGGATTAAGAAAACAATCAACTATCTCATAATCTAAGTCCAGTATTTGTGAATTTGCATATTTGCTGATTTTTGGCGCCACCTGGTGGAATATTGGTTTTATTGTTAGGTTTCATTGATGTTTTTTTAATCTGCATTTGAAATGTTTTGTCTTACAAAAAGATATCAACGCTGAGTTTTTTGAAGACTATTTGTTTACCCGATTTAGCAATATATATAGAGCAAATGTCCCACCAAAGACACAACCGTGCAGAGGTCTCTAATACAAAAGGCTGGTGAGTGACTGTGCTCAATTACGCGCAGGCTACTTAATCATTCACAAGAGTATCAAGAGTGAGGGTTCGGCAGCTCACCTCTCTCCTCCTCTCGGATGTCTGGATTAGCTGCCGTCCTTCGGACTCCTCCTCAGGCTGAAAGCGTAAAAAAAAAAAAAAAAAAAAAGACAACGATTATTAGCCCGGAGGAAGATGCATGTGACTGATTGCCTCATTAAACGCTCGCTCACTCGTGTCTCTTTGCCATCCTTCTCCTGCGACTGCGCCAGGAGCTCGCACAGGTGCCGCTGCTCCGTTTCCCTCAGCGCCGAGCAGAAGCTGCCGAAGGCTCGCGGCCCTCGCTTGGGGAGGAGCAGCAGCAGACGCCAGCTTCGCTTCTGCGACGTTTGCTCGGCCTGAGGAAATTGTTCGCGATGACAGGAATCAAAAAGAGAGCAAAAATTGATGGGATTTTTTTTCAGCAGTTTTGTGCTAAGCAAGCTTATCAATTTTGTATGAAGGCTGTTTGTTGGGCACCAAGCCTTTTGTCGCAAGGGCTCAGAGAGCATTTCTGTACAACCGTTGACACCGCAGTGTTTATTTTGCGGTCATTCCAAATCACATTATTCGGGTTATGTGAAGTTATTTACCCCACTCCCCAACTTCGCAACTCAGATCTCCGAATTCAAAGGGGCATTCCTGTGCACAAATTGTAGTTGGTAAAGTCACCTTCCTCTTGTCCTCAAATGACAAATGGACCACCATTTTGACTAGCAACGCAATTGTGACGTCATCTCGGAATTGCCCAAAATCAATTTCATAACAAAAAAAAAGCACCAGACTTAAACTGAAACAATGACAAAGCACTCTTGTGCTTGCTTGGCCTTGCACATAACAATAACCCCAAAGGTTTTAATTCCTTTACAAAATAACTAAATTGTTTAATCTAGTATAACGAGTCGGTGAAGCGAAAAAACTTGAGTGGATGTCTAAGATGTATAGAGACGATCATTGTTATGATATTTTCTCAGATGGAAGTGGGCACGAGAAGAGATACATTTTGGCGGCGATTGATCACCGTTTTCAGACGTCAAGCATTTTAAACCGCCCCATCGAATGACACCGAAAGGTTTGTTTACTATTTCCACCAGAACGCGAGCGTGACGTCATCGTTAAGCGGTCTGTCGAAAACGTAAACATACCAGGATGCCCTCCGCCATGCCGTCGGTGAGAATGTTGTCCTCCAGCAGAAACTGAATGAGCAGCTCATCCACCACCAGCTGCTTGCACAGGGAAGCACTCCGCAGAGCGACTCGGTGCCTCTCCAGCATGCCACACTCCCGCATCTTGCTATAACACACACGGTGCATATTTAGTATTTCTCTTTATGAGGGGGGCAGACTATCTCCTAACGATTTCCGCACTTTCGATTAAACATACCAACATGTTAACAACACTCGGCATAAACTTGACGTTGCAAAACACAAGGAAAACACTGAACATAAATCAGAATGGTTTAAAATTCGAATTGGATGCTTTTAGCAGCAGATGTGTCCCCAAGCAAGCCACACACGTTGATGGCTAACTCAAGCACTCGGCAGTGGCGGGGGACCGCGCTAGCTCGTCGAACTTATTAGTGAGTAAAGCACGCCACGTTTCTCCTACCTTTACGCGTTCCTTCCGGCGATGCACCAAAAATGTTAAAATCTTCGAGGACGGCGGCCAAATGTGGTCGTTTTTTGTTGTATATTCACGCCAAAAAACGACAGCCCCATCGACGGCGCAACTTCCGTGGGTATCAGTAGCTGCATTCTGATGGGCGGGGCCAACAACTTATTGTGTATTATTTAGACCAATGAAAGTGTTCAAAGATTGAGTGACACATTTTTGGACCAATCATCCTTTTTCTTGACGTCACACTAACCTCGTAGTGGCGGGACATTGAACGTGGTGGTGGTTGGTTTAGGCGGAAAACAAACAGCGCCAAGAAGACCCAAATACATTTTTTCAACTTTAAATTGTTATATTTCTTTATGAAATACGTCGTTGCTGTAGCAGTGACAGTTCGTTAGTTATGCTTGGTAGGTCTAGCAAACAATTCTGGAGCAAATTATCCACTTAGAGGCCTAAACCTTTTTAGACCTCGAGTACAGTATACTGTATCTCATACGCAGGTGTCAAACTCAAGGCCCCAGGGCCAGATCCGGCCTACCTCATCATTTTATGTGGCCTTCGAAAGCAAATCATTTGTGTCACCTTCCACTCTATTTCATATTTTCATGTGTGTAATTAATAACAACCATGACATTTTGCAGCCATTTGTTTTATAACTCATTTTACAGTAACTTGAGTGACTTGAAAGCTATTATCCTTGACTTCTGATTTCAAATTACTAACACTTTCAACGTGGCGGCCGCCGGCAGGAAATCTATAAGTTGTTTGTCACTGGGTTGTGCAGGTGTGCCTAATATTTTGCTCTCTCTCCACCATGTGTCTCGCTGCACCTCTGCTCTCAGACCGACTTCACCCTCCCCTGCTGTCTATCTCCTCACCCTTACTGTGTGCTGTCAATAATTGATGGTCTTTAGTGACTCTCAAAGGGTAACAGGTCCGGCAGAAAATGTCTCATGTGTCATTTCTTTATTTATTCACAAGTCGGTCTCGGAGAAACCGGCAAGTATTTAGCGGCGTTTGTTGTGTAGCCGGTTGTTGTATGCTGCGGTGTTTTTTCCGCTTGCGCCTGCGCGTGACCGTGCACGAGCGGGCTTACGCCGCATGAGTGACAGCGGCACAAAAGGAGGGGAAGGGGAGCTTTAAATAAGCGGGGTGGCGGGGGGTCATGGAGGGGAAGTGACAGAATTATTGAGTGAATTAATTCAGTCTTTTCCAGCCTTGATTGACTGCAAACTTGCAGTACAGTGCAAACATGGAGGAAGAAAAGAGGGGAGACACATTCTTCCCTAGGAGAAGTTTCACTTTTGGGGTTTATGGAAGGTGAGTGAACATCGTTTGAAATTTGTATTTGGACTAAATAATTAACATACATTTCATCGGCGATTAACACTTTCCGTGTGAGATTTTTTTTTTTTTCTTCACTTAATTGTTTACAGCCTGGACATATCCGGGGATGTAGCAGGGTGAGGTTTTATTCCTCATTTATTACGGCACTTTTGACCTGACTTTACAACCAAAAAAAAAAAAGCGCAGACAAGAATAAGTGAATGTGGAATTTGCGTGTGTGAATGCACCTGTTGCCGCAGAGCGGAAGCTGCCGAGGGCAACGCAATGGACATCTTGGACTCCCCGGTCGGTAACGGCAAGCCCGTCCTCTCTGCGAGCAACAGCCAGAAGGAAACGGAGCTGTTTGAAATCATTGAAAAACTGCAGGTGTGTTATTGTGACGTGGTACGAGAGACAAATTCGAGAGTGATGTTGTTGTCGTCATCAGTACCTCTTTTTGGTGCATCAGGGCAGCAGACTTGATGAGCAGCGATGTGAATTTCCTCTACCTCTTAAGGTTAGACCGATTATTTAAAAACAACAACTCTTTGTGCTGATTTGTTTCCCCAATCAAGCAACATGTGCCCTCATTTTAGTCTCAGCTTTTGACGATAGGCGGAGAGCTGCCAATCATCCTCCCTTCGAAAGTGGGGCGCTACTGGATAGACCCCCCTTTGGAGAGGCTCGCCGATGTCAGTCCCACCTCCTCCCATCACGGCCTCCCACCGCACAGCTACGAACTCATGGAAAGGGACAGGGAGGCCAAAATCTACCACGACTTCTTCCGCTCAAGGGTCAGTCGCAGAGCTGTCATTCAAAATAACCGTACAATTTTTACGCGAACTTAAACTAAAACTATAGTGTGTGGCTTATAATTACCTATAATGAAATAAAAAGTCTACACACCCTTGTTCAAATTGCAAATTTGTGAGATAAAAATGAGACCAAGGCAAGTTATTTCAAATCTTTTTGAGGGGGGAAGTAAAAATAAACAACTGAAATAATGTGGTTGCACACCGTCTTATAACTTGGCTGTGTTCTTAGTTAACCAATCACATTCAAACTCATGTTAAATCTAAGTCATGTGCCTCAAGTCAAAGTGCCTCTAGTTAAGCTCAAACATAGTGCAACTGTTCTAGGGAACTTCTCATGACTTTTTTTGTGCTAATAGTGACTCCAATTTGGAACTGTTCATAATTCACTCTACCTCGTTACAGTTCCATCTGAAGAAAAACTGCTCCAAACTTCACTGGCGCGAAATGGTGTTTTTCTCGAGAGTGGCAGTGTTGTGTTTGCACCAAATTATGGCAAAAAAAAGATCAACCTTTGTTTCTTTGGACCATAACACATTTGTATGTGTTTGAGAGATGTTATTCAATTGCGTTATAGGCCTCACTGATGGTGGGAAAAAATTAGAAATAATTTATCTTGGTCACATTTTTTTTTTTTTTATCACAGAAATCTGGCATTTAAACAGGGGTGTGTAGACTTTTGCTCTATATCCACTATTTACCTTCATGTAAACCCTTGATTAGATCAACCAAATATGACAATTTACAAGACCAAAATGACTCGAATGGTCAAAGAATACTTTTTATCATTATGGTGTACTATAGTGGTTAAGACGTCTGCCTCACAGGTCTAAGGATTTGAGTTTGAACCTCAATATCAGCCTTCATGTGTGGAGTTTGTATCTATAAGTGCCCCGAGAATGACTGTGGGGCGCCTCATGTTGTTTAGAAAATGGATCAATGGAGAAATTGTATTTTGAAGAAAAAAGGCATTGCACTACAGAGTCATTAATAAAGCCAAATCAATGTTGCTCTTCTGAGTTTGTCTTTTTTTTTTTTTTTTTTGTATTTGCCAGTATCACAATTCATTCACAGCAGTGGATCCGACATTAGGCCCCCTAGTTCTTTCTGTGTGTTTGGAGGAAGAAGAAAATCGGATGCGAGTCATACTAAGGTGGAATTCTAATCATGTTTTACATGGCAGAATCTTGTAGTAAGCACTTAAATGTGAGTCAGTCTTATTTTTTTTAAGATATTATGTGTCTTGTCTCACAGAATGAAAGAATGTTCTCTGCACGGAGTTTTCTCCCTGTCGCTTTTTCCCGGCATTCCATCAGCTGTCGAACTGGCAAAGGTACACCGTTTTTCAATATAAGTTGGCGATGCCAGTTGAAGAAGTGTTATGCACTTGTGAAAATGAAGAATATATATTTTAAATGTTATTTTGACCTCAAGCGTCGTACAGATTCATCTTGGGTAGCACTGAACCTCGGGCAAAGGAAAAATAATAACCGTATCATTTCTAGATTCTGTGCGACAGAGTGACCGTCTCAAAGTTTGACGCCGTCAGCTACCTCAAGGTAATTCCTAAAAAAAAAAAAAAAAAGACCGGAAAGACAAAAATATCGACTTCATTTTGATTTCCGCTCTCTCATCCTCAAGGCTCCAATACTAATAAAAGCATTCGATGAACACAGAGTGTCTTCCAATTTCAAGTTTGGTGTGTTGTATCAGAAGGAGAATCAGGTAAGAACGGAATTGTTGTTCTCTGAGAATGATACATATCCTCAAAAAAACAGACATAGGGTTCTTTGATGCTCACTGAACCGAAATTAGAAGTTTTGTGCCACTTACCTAATAACAAACTATTGAGACCTTCTACTCTACAACCAGTCAAACACACCGAACTCTTTCACCAGTTCACCGAGGAGGACATACTCGGTAACGACGAGGAAAGTGAGGAGTTTACAGAGTTCCTGTCTATTTTGGGAGGCACGGTTCAACTCAAAGGCTTCGCTGGGTAAAAGCGAGCATGCTTTGTTTGATTGGCGAACGGACACTCACAGTGCAACAAACGTCTCATCTGATTTTCATCTTCTCAGGTTCAGAGGAGGTCTGGACGTGTGTCACGGCCAAACAGGAAGCGAGGCCGTCTTCACTTGCTTTCACGGCAGGGAAATTATCTTTCACGTGGCGACAAAACTGCCCTTCACAGAGGGGGACCCACAACAGGTTGGCCAATTTACTTGTACACGCATCTTTTCTGTTTTAAAACAGGAAAATGGCGTGAAGCAAAGACTGTACTTGAGTTTTCTGATTACTTTTACGACCTGTTTCAAAATTGATATCTGTAGCCAGCTTGTGATATTGTTAGGCTATGAAATAGCCTTATTACTTTTATGAACTTCTGTTCTATGAACATTATAAAAAATACACAACTAGAAAGAGGTTAAGTATCTGAAGCACTGGTGTCCAAACTACGGCCCGGCGCGTTATATACTAAAAATGGCATTTGACACAGTTTTGAACAAAAATGTTTGGAGATGGTCAAAGAAAGAAGCGAGGGTGTTGAAAAAATAGGCGACACTATTACAAATAAGTTGATTTACATACCTGCGATTGGCTGGCAACCAGTTCAGTGTGTACCCTGGATGGATGATTTACATACTTTCGCGTTTTTTCTAGATATTCCAAAACACAAATACATTATTTGTACTTTTTTTTTTTTTTAGAACTAAACACAATTTCTCTTCATAACATTACGTGGTAACCTAGCAATAGCCAGCTAGCTGTGCCCTTCACTCCAGTGAATTTGCAGCAATATCCATCTGGTCCCGCTCCACGGTAATTTGCTCGGGAAAGGCAGGACATTCTGTACAATAATTCGAGCTGATTGGACTATGCGACTTTTTACACGTTTGTTTTAACCAATCACGGCGACGGGTGAAAATTTCGTCATCGTTCTTGCCAAAGTGGGGAAAAACACAAACATCTTACCAGGTGGAAATGCACGAAGCGCAACAAGAAAATGGTGAGTCATTTTGCGAGAACAGAATTAATTGCAGCGTCCATTCGTCCATGTTAGCTTCGTTTGTTAGCTCCGAGGTCGGCGCTGGTTTCCTGGTTTCGTAACAGTTGTATATCCACGCCTCCAAACACAATGTCGCTCTGTGATTGGTCGGTGGTTCGGTAACGGAAGTTGTCAGCGGGCGCGGTACAAGATGTATTCTCCGGGGTTTGTGAACTCACAAATACCGCGAGAATTCATCTTGAGAGAGCAAGTTGTTTTTTTTTTGTTTTTGTTTTTTTACAACATTTATTTATCAACAAATGAAGCTTACAGGCTTACAGAAACATTGAAATATACAAAGAGAGCAAGGTTAATTACGAGGCCCTTGCGCCCTGATTTTCTCTATGTGGCCCTCAAACGAAAAAAAGTTTGGACACCCCTGATCTAACTAAGTCAAAGTAAAGTAACTTAAGTAAGTAAAGGAGTTGAATCTTGCCGTACTTCTGCCACGTTGCTGACAAATATCTCCCTAACCCACAGCTGCAAAGAAAGAGGCACATCGGTAACGACATTGTGGCGCTGGTCTACCAGGAGGGTCCAACTCCTTTCATAGCCGATGTCATTAAGTCGCACTTTCTGCACTGTTTCATCGTGGTCCGGAGGGTTCCGAGTGGGAAGACAGACGACACTGGCCAAGCTGCATATCAGGTGCTGTTTTTTTTTTTGTTTTTTTTAAATCTTATTCTACCCAAGCGAGATGACCTGGAAATACAAGGGGGAAATATTGTTAGAACCGTAACCCTAAAAAATTCTTTTTTTTTTTCACAGATATCTGTCACAGCCAGAGATGATGTTCCTCCATTTGGTCCAGTCCTTCCAGATCCTCCAGTCTTCACAGATGTAACAACTATTCCCCTTTTCTTCTTTTTAATTTGTGTCTTAAAAGTCAAAAATATTTTCCGTTAGAGTTGTCATCGTGTTAATGAAAATGACTAAAACATAAAACTGGAAATCTTCTTGTAGAATAACTTCAATTGCAATTTTATGAGCCTGCTCCAAATGTGCACAGTTTTCAAAAGTCCAGCATACCTCTGTTTTGTCTTAAGCACTCTCTGCTGAGAGAATTCCTCTTGACCAAGCTCATCAATGCGGAAATTTCCTGCTATAAAGCCGAGCAGTTCAGCAGACTGGAGGTAGATATTTAGCCCACCTCAAGTTCATGAGGTCCGTTTGGTTGTAATAATTTTTTTTCCCCATCTCCCCTTCCCTTTAAAAACCAAATAAAAATAAAGCTACGCACGCGTTCATCACTTCTGGAGAGTCTGCAGGCAGAACTCTCCACTCGTTCGCAGTGCATGCTGGGAGATCATCCGTCAGCCTCCTCTCTCCTCGCTGCTGAGAGTGTCAGGGGGGTGTCCGAAGGCAGCGGGGGGTTCATTGAGAACTTTAAGGTCAGCATGCGGAGTTATATCCAATCTCACATGCAACCAATATTTTGCTCGATTATTTATTTATTTATTTTTTCTCAGAGGGCTATCAGAGTGCGCAGCCATTCCTTCGAGACCCTCGGGGTGCCCAGGAAGAACAGCGGCATCTCGCAGCAGAAGCTAAAGGTAGGAGTCAAAATCATTTTCATCTTAGTGCGATTTTATGACTGTAAAATCACCTCATCACATTATTACAACCAGTCATTTTCAAAGTGTGGTACTAGTGGTACATAGGCTCCCTCTTGTGGTAGGTATAAGAATCACTGCCAAAGTACATTTTGGTTGTGTTTAACTTTTTAGTTTACATCATTTATATTTTATCTTTAAGAAGTGTTTGTATTTTTAACATTTGAGTACAGTCTGGTGTAAACCGTTTTAGAATCACTAGGATAAACAACTGCCCGTGCATTTTATTTCATTATGTAAAAAAAAAATGCTTGTCATATTTAAAAGCTAATTTAAACATATATATTAAGATGTATTCAAACCTCTTTTACAGACTGACAAGGATACAGAAAGGTGAGACTCACAACAATATAAGTGACTTTTTTTTTTTTTTTTACTTCCATATAAGTTAAAATACTGTTTACAACAGAATTTTATGATTGCAGCGACTGCTTGGCTCCAGCTGAAGTCAAAGATCAAGCAAGTCCGCAAGAGGAGACGTAGAAGAACTCCACATCCAGATTTTAGACATTAATGCACATAAAGCCTTTATGTTGACCTTATTATCTGTGTGGATTACTCCTGTAAATAGATAGTAAAGGTAGATTGCTGCTGTTGTGGTTATCATACTGCAATAGCATCGTATATGTAATTTACGAGAATAAAAATTATATTTCAGTGATATGTATGGTAAATAAAATACCTGCAAATGTTTAAGAAAAGGTGTGAGTCATTAAATGTGTACAAAGAATGATTTTTACATATTAAAAATCGATTCCAATTTCCTAAGCTTTGGGGATTTGTTTGCTCGTGTTCAGTGCTATTGTACCCCATTCCAATAGGTGGCAGTACAAAACTGTTAACCGTGTTAGAACCCAACGTATTTTACAGCAGAAGAAGTATTTAGGTAATTAATGATTCGATATAAACAACACAGTTGTTATCAAATCCGTAAACGTTCCCCTGAATTTGGAAGCGCATCAAATCTGACGTGTTTTGACACCTTAATATCGGCTTTAGGGGCGTTTTTACGCAACACCGATTTTACATTGCTTGCGGACGGATTGAACTTTGACACACTGTGCAGGTTGTGGACGATTTAGTTTGATATTTGAGCGGAGCGCTCGCGTCGAAGATGACCTCCAAGAAAGTGATCGAGTTGTTCTACGATGTGGTGTCTCCCTACTCTTGGCTGGCATTTGAGGTTTGTCTATTATTTATCGGATTGGTGACATAAATATGATACGATTACAACCTGGTGTCCATATTAAAGCGGAAAGTTGTTCTTTTCCAGGTCATGTGTCGCTATAGAACCGTGTGGAATATTGATCTCAAGCTGAGACCTGCGTTTCTGGGTGGTGTCATGCAAGGTTCTGGTAAGCTCGTTACGTTACCACACTTAGTAATGGTGGCAAAACTCTGTACTCAAGTTGACGTACAGATTTGTGTAAAAGACTCATGTACTTAAGTAAAAATAACTGAAATATACTTAAAAGTACAAATGTTGGGAGTAAAAAGTGTACAGATACCTGAAACATCTACTGACTTACTAACATAAATACAATATTTGTACTTTGTTACATCCACCATTGACCGTGACAGGCAACAAGCCCCCTGGATTGGTTCCGAACAAATTTATGGGGATGCACAAAGACCTGCACCGCCTGGCAGAATATTTCAACGTCCCATTGCACCCTCCTTCAGACCCTGCAGAAGCCATGTTCAGGAAAGGTACGCACCAAGTAAAATGTCTTTTTTTTTCCTTTTTTTTTTAATTAACGAGGGGTCCATTTTATTATAAGACAATAATTAGTGTTTAATAAACATACCGTATAATGTTATTTTATTAGTTAATTATACATAAGTGTAATTCAGGAAGGGAAATTGAGGGGATATTAACACGTATTAAATTGATTGTTTTGTTGGGTGCTTTTAAGATAAAAATAAAATGTGATTTTGCTTTCTTGTAGGCTCCTTGAATGCGATGCGCTTTGTGAAAGCAGTGCAGGAGAAGGAGACAGGCGGAGACCGGCAGGTGGAGAAGGTATCCAGAGAGCTCTGGAGAAGAATCTGGAGTGAGGACAAAGATATCACAGAGCCCGCATCACTTGCTGAGGTAGAATCCCACCCAGATTGCCTGCTGTGGTGAAAAATCATAAAAAAATAAAAAAAGTAATTGAGACTATTGGCGATGTTGTTGCCAGGCGGCGCAGAAAGCCGGATTGAGCAAGAGCGAAATAGAAGACTTGCAGAAGCTGTGCACCACGCAGGAAATCAAAGACAAGCTGAAGAGTAGCACGCAGGATGCGCTGGAATATGGGGTGGGTTCATCTTCAGCTACTCTCGCACAGCGTGGTGGACTAGAACATCATCATTATTATTTTTTTTCTACTCTTTTGTCAGGCATTTGGCTTCCCCTTGATAGTGTGTCACATCAATGGGAAAGCTGAGATGTTTTTTGGTTCAGACAGATTTGAGATCATGGCTCACTGCCTTGGTAAGTAATTTTTTTTCATTATAATTTATAAGTAAACTGTTATTCATTGTTATTTGTTTATGTGCTATAAAAACTCCCTCCCTCGTGTGCTCCAGATTCATGGCCCTGCATATTTTATTATAAATTTTTTTGTATTTTGGTCCAGCGCTTATTTATTTATATTTATATGGCTGTAATTCCACTGTCGACCAATAGATGGTGCCACACTTTAATTTGACATGGTGTAAATTTGGAGAGAAAAAAAAATCAACAAACAGGAAATATTTTAGCACTACTGAAATTGTTTTTGTTCAAAATTTTGAACGTCATCTATTGTAATCCTGCATTTTATGCCTACAGAAAATGACTCACCACCCACAGTTGGTATAAATTTGTTATAGAGGTTGTGAAATGTCACCCCTTCCTTAACCCATTTAAAACCCATATAAAAACACACATAGGAAATACTGTAGGCACGGTGTGCCTTTAAGAGGCGGGGCCTACTGTGATGGTACATGACATTGCTGCGTCTTGTGCCCGTCTGCGCTCAGTGTGTTTCACTGTTCAGTGAATGACTGAAATTACATTGGTAATATTGGCTCTCCTTTCCCACATGCAAGGGCATCACACTAAGTATTCATTGGTGCCTTGAGATAGGAGTTGACACTATGCTACTTTTTTTGTTTGTTTACAAATTACAATGCTGATCAATTCATTTGTTTGTTTTTTAGGTGAAAAGTGGCTTGGACCTCAGCCCGCTCATCTTGAAAGGTCATCTGCCAAACTGTGAGACAAAGCTGCCTTTAAAACCTCATGTCATCTCACACTAATTCATGTATTCACTCGCATTATAACTTAGCCTTGTTTGAAAACTATACATTCATGTGCTGTGCCTCTTGATCACAATAGAAAACTCTACGACAACTTTTTTTTTAATCCTGTGTATGAAAAGCAAATGAAACATCCTGTATGTTGCCATTGGAATAAATCGGTGCTGCTATAAAAGGCAAAGGTCACTCGTTTGTGTTTGAAGAGCGCAAAGACGAACGAAGCTTATCACTGAATAAATCCACCCGAGTGCGCCGAGCTCGTCGTACGGGTTCCAGGGGCAGCTAAACATTTTTTTTGTTTTGTTTTGTTTTTTTAATCAAAAGCCGGCGAGTCAAAACGACGGGAAGCGGCAAGACCAGTTCTCGACAAAGCCAAGAAGGAAGGTTGGGCTGCGGGTCGACAAGGAAATGACAGGAGCAAACACAAAGAAGAGGCAGGGCAAGACTGTTGATTACCATAAACGTGTTCATTTGCCCCCCTGAGGGGGAAGGAAGGTGCGATCGAGGAGGGGGCGGAGTTAAAACATTAGACGCGAGCGCATAGACAAACAGGTGTACACGGATCCCCTTGACAGTCACACAGAAGAAAACAAGACCATGTAGAAGAACCGAGTCAGGATTTAACAACGCTGCCGGGTGGATGTATGAGGACTGACTCCATGAAGACTGAACTAGCGAGAATATTCTGGAGGATTTAGGACACTGCTGAAAACAAAAGGTAAGACAGTGTTATTTTACTGTATGTCTATTCCAAATAGTCGGTGGTCAACAATGTTACATGCGTTAGTCGTGTTTTTGAGATGAAAGTTGATGCTTTTGCTTTTCCCTTCATGGGCGTGTAGCGCAATGCCAGCAGTAAGTAAGGCGTCAGAAATGCAGATAGACAGGTTTGCCCGTGCTGACGTCCAAACGGTTACGGTCACGTCAGTAGGAATTTCCATTCCAAGACGAGCCGGCAAAATCTGCTCCATTAATAGCACTTTTATGTCATGTTACATCTTAGGTACACAACTTCACGAGGGTCAAAACAAGCCGCCGTATCAACAATAGGCGCCGTTTGTTATGACACCGTCGGAGAAGAAAAGAAGCAGTCGTCATAGATGCAGAACAATCAAAAGAAGTTTGGTAGCATATATATGTTAAAAAATAAAATACAAATAAAGAACTACCATTTTCCTGTCAATAATATAAGTTAAATACAATTAAAGTTCTTACTAGGTCATGTCAATATTTGGAAGTGTCCAGTTTGTCCAACAACTTGCATAATGTAGTCACAGCAGAGACCAACGTACTCTGATTATTGTCCGTGATAAAGATCTAGGGCAGAGCTATATAATCGGAATATTGGTGATGATGTCATGATTTGACTGCAATATACACGCTCAAGTTTTTAAATGCTATTCAGGACAGTAAATATAAATGTGATTGTTCATTTATATGTTTATTTTGGTGTTGTTGTTTTATAGAACTACACTGCAACATACTTAAAAGTGTTTCTTAACCTCTATTGAGCCAAGCCACTTATAAAAAAAATATATTTGTTCATCTTTTTTTTTCTGCCAAAAATTAGCATGAGCCTAAAAAAAAAAAATCCATATTTTTAATTGACGGCAAAGTTGCTATTCTGCTGTATGAATGTCAACAAGTAGAGTGTTGATAGTTTGACCTCTCACTGTACACTGCTGGCATGCGCAAAAGATGCATTAGTAGTAAATAAATAATTATTGGACCAATTAAGTGAAATTGGATCATTTCCTGCGCCACACCTGATGATCGCTAATATCTTTATTGAACAAAATGTCTTGGAATTTGAAAGCGGCTGTAGGTGTGCCTAATATTGTGACCGGTGACTCTCTCTAAAGTCAACCCGGCGAAGAACTCCTCCCTTGGATGAGGATTAACGTTTTCCGTGTTTGTTTAATGTGTATGACTACAATCATGTTCCTTTTACAAACAAGACAGACAAGCTTGTTCACACGATCATTTTTTGTAGATTGTAAAGGGGGGTTTACAGGTCCGGGGAAAAAAACAAAACAAAAAAACAGCTGCAACTGGTTTCAGAATGCTGCTGCTCGAGTTTTGACGGGAACCCACCACACCGGTCTTAAAAACTCTCCAAGATTAGATCTTTTCTTATTTATTAAATCTTACTGTTGGTGTACGAAGCTGTGAATAGCCTGAGCCCTAAATGTATTCAAGACTTTTTTTTTTTTTTTTAAGTTTTGTGTAAGACTTCCGGACCCCTCAGTTCATCGGGTTTCTAATTATTGAATGTGTCCGGAACCAAATAAGGTAAAACAACTTCTGGAACACCTTCACTTTTCTCCAACATTTAGATTTGAACTGAACTTATATATAATACACACATAATGCAACACATATAGGTTTATCTTATTTATCTTGCTTTTATGCTATGATTTTTACCGCTTTTATTTAAGCTAATTTTTAATCATTATTTCATTGCCTCTATAAAGTGATATTTATGTTTTGTATGATTCTTGGGGGGGCAAATGAACGTGGCCAGCTTTTACAGGCTCTCCTCTTTGACAGGATGTCGTCAATATCAGACGCAGACTTCCGCTGCCAACAGGGAGACACAATCTGTGGTGAGCGAAATAGTTTACAGAATTATACTCGTGCTTTAATTAACCCTCAGGTCTTGTTTGAGTCTACTGTACTACTACTTTGTTTGACCACTTTTGGTCTGTATTTTTTTTTTCTTTTCAATTTTTTTTTCACTACATAAAGTTTTTATCTAATTCCAGTTCTTGTCATTAGTCTAAAATCTGATTGATTCTCCACACGGTCATGAAGAAAAATCACAGTAGCTGTAAATTTATGTGTTTCCGCATACAGTCAAACCTCGGTTTTCAAACATAATCCGTTCCAGAAGGCTGTTCTAAAAGTGATTTGTTCGAAATCCGAAACAACTTTTCCCATTATAATTAATGTAAATAATTTTAATCCGTTCCAAGTGTAAAAAAAAAAAAAAAACTTTTTCCAAGGTTTTTTTTTTTTTTTACAATTTTACACTATTTTTATTTTTTTAGGATGGTGCTCATCATTGATTACGCCATTCCGAACTCCTTCGCTAACACAGACACACGCACGCCTGATTCATATTTTGCTATTAATTATTTTTTAAATTCGATAGTTCTGCACACTACTTTCCTTTTTTTCTTCACCAGCTTCACATCTTGCACTTGCTTTCTTTGGACCCATGATTAGGGGCTAATACACAATGCAAAACTTTATTTAAAAAAAAAAAAAAAAGTTTGGTCGAGAGCCGATTTTTTGGATGAATTCTGAGACATAAAATTCTCAAATTTTCTGGTCGAAAACCAATTTGGTCGAGAACAGAAGCGTTCGAAAACCGAGGTTTGACTGTATCTAGAAAAGTTTAGTAGTATTGGTGGTATTCCCGTTACTCACACCCAACTACTAATTTTTCAACTTTTTCCACTTTTCTTTTGATAGCATTATGATCGTCAATAGTTATTTTTGGTATATGCCGCGGGCCGCCAAGAAGTGGACCGCGAGCCGCAAATGGCCACCCAGGCCATAGTTTGGACACCTCTGGTCTAGAATGACAACAGTTTGACTCAAATACTGTAGCATGATTCAACCAGTAAATAAGGAATTTTAACCTCTTAAAGTTATTTTTTTTTTCTGAATATTTTTGTTGTCACATCTTGGAGCACAAGCTGCGCAGTCAGCATCGACCACATTATCTCAGTTTATTTTTACTTCTCTGTTCATAAATATTTCACGTTTTCCCCAACGGCCTTGTGGAGGTCATAGGTCAATGAAATGTAGCCATTTGAAGAGGGGTGTATATACTTTTCATATGCATTGTATTAAGCGGTTGGAAATTACAAATTGGACAAAAATCTTCAATCTTATATTTGCAATAAGACAACCACTAAAAGTACTTTGTGAAAATGTCCAACTATTTTTTTTTTGGACAGAGATTCGCGAGTATGAGAAGGAAGTGATCATCGTGCCCCTCCTTCTGCTGGCCACCTTCGTGGTCACGCTAGTCTTCATTCTCCTGCTGCGCTTCTGTCCCGAGAAGGTGGAGCGCATCCGTATCAGATCCATGAAGCCCAACGTCAGGAGGGAACTGCATGGCATCGACGGTAAGGTCGACCCGAGTCCTCCAGCGGCGAGCTTTCTGCCAACCCAACCAACTTTCCCCTCCTTTGGGTCCTTTGTGCAGCTCCACCGGGTATCAACGTGCTGGAGCACGAAAGCATCGCTCTGGACATGCCCAACTCGTACTCCACCTTCCACCCGCCCAGCGCCTCCAAAAAGCTCTCCTTGTCCGTGGACATGCCGCCGCTGTCGTCGGGCGCCCAAGCGCTGGCGTACCAGCCGGCGATGGACGCCGTCGTCCAGCCCAGGGAGCTGCCCCGCCAGAGGCTGCCGGAGTCCTTCAATCGAGTGACCCCGCTGCCCGGTTCCTTCCCGCTGCCGTCCGATTCACCCGTGTCGCTCTACAGGGCCCGCATGGAGAACAGGAACGTGATCCTGCGAGTGCTTAATGGTGGGGAAGCCCTTTTGACATCTGTTCCACAACCTTGGTATCCGTGGACTAGTATGCTTTGGCCTTACTAGTAAGACAGTGTCCGGCTTTATGAAAAGTCCATAAATTTGATATCCAGCCTAAGGTAGTAAGTAGTACTACAGTGAGGAATAACTATTCACTAGTTCTATGCCGCTAGTAGTACCAGTGACATGAAATTCTACAAACATCTATGAGTAATAGTATTTTTCAGAGATAATTTTTTTTTCCAAGGGGAAAAGAAAATCCCCCATTTTTCCCCCCAAAAACATATTTTCAAAAATGCATTTCAGTATTTTTCAGAATTTTAAAAATAATTTTCCAGAAACCCACCCCCAATTTAAAAAAAAAAATAATTCTCAAGGGGAAAAATCCCCCATTCACCCCCCTAAAAAAAAACATATTTTCAAAAATGCATTTAATTATTTTTCAGGATTTTTAAAATAACTTTTTAGAAACCCACCCCCTAAATTTTTTTCAAAACAAAAGTTTTTTTTCCAAAATGTATTTTCAAAAATGCATTTAAGTATTTTTTCAGAATTTTAAAAATAATTTTCCAGAAACCCACCCCCCAATTAAATAAATAAATAAATAAATAAATAAATATCCCCAAATAAAGTCTACCAAGAAAATAAATAAAAAAATAAACTTATGTATTTTTCATTTAAAAATATAGTATTGGTCAGGAAAATTATTCCTTTTTTTCAATCAAGGGGCCACTCAGCGTGTTGGTTGTAATTTTGTTTCAAAACAAAGATAATTAGCCTGCTTTCATGGAGGACTACAGAAATTGGAGAATATTTACTGTCGGGAAGCTGAAATTCTGAAGATTTGGACCGTTTTATAATTTAAAGGATTAATTGATCATCCAAAATATAATTGTTTAATTTGATAATTGAATAGTTGTCAATTAATCGTTGCACTTCTACTAGTATGACAACTACGTCTTGTGAAGCAAAAATGTTCATTGGTTGACAACTGATGGTACTAGTACTACTAGTGACATTCTATTAGTTAACGTCTAGCCTTTCACTACTACTACTAGTAGTGCTCATTTATCAAGTAATGCCCAGTTTTGACTCACTGTTAACATGTGTTTGTCTACTAGTGAAACTAATTGTCCTACATATCATCAGAAATGTCATGCAGTAGTTGGAAAAATGTTACCAGTCTTACTAGTGAGGACAAAGAGTGTACTAGTAAGCTGGATATTGAAAAAAGGTGTAAAAAGGCTTTTAATATTGACTCTGCTCTCCATCTCATGCTGGTTACTGGTGCGTCAACGAACGTTCCGTCTGTCCACAGACTCGGCCGACGCCACCGAGAGGCACAACTTCCTGGGCTTTGCGTCCTTCCTGGCCCAGCTGGGACCGCATCCGTTCTTGCCTGAGCTGCTGGGCGTGGTCTCCCTGCGTGCCCCCCTGGTGACGGTGGTGGAGGAGCTGGAGAACAGGGACCTGCTAAGTTTCCTCTGGAGGTGCAGACAGGTCGGTTTGAACGCTGAAAATGATCGTCCGTGTCTTCGGAAGCGATCGTGTTCGACTGTGAAACCCAAACCGAGTCAACAAAACATTTGTGCTTCCTCGCGCAGGAAGACGTGAATCCTCCGTGCGAGATGACGGAGAGGCGAATATTCACCATGGCCCAACATGTGCTCTCAGCGCTGGTTTGTGTACATTCTTTTAAGACATTTGACTGTCAAATCAGTTTCGCGGGACTCCAAAGGGGTGAGACGCGGTATACAATTCCAGCAAAGTCAAAATAGTTTGGTAGAAAGTGGAAACGACAATCAACATTGTTTTCATTAGCATATCATCATATGATGTGGTGACCTAGAGTAACCTTGACTTCTGAGAATGCACTGCAAAATGTCTTGAGTTGCCAAGTGACAGTTTGAGTAGTAGAAGGTATTGTAAAGCCGCTCCTACAACTTCAACAAGAGCCAAGGCACATATTGTGTTGTACAAAAGAAAAGAAAAAAATCTCAATGCACAACATCAAACAAGAACGTCAGCAAAAAGTTCCTCAACAGCTTAATTAGGTAGCTTCTGCCATCTAATGAAACATCTTTTACTTCTTCACTATATATTGCTGATAAATTGTTGTACCTGATTATAGCAAATTAAAAGCAAAAAAAAAAAAAAAAAGTGACCAATTAAGTTAAAATGGATAACTAGCATTCTACTTTTCAGTAGTTTAATTCAAAAACTGAAACTTTATATTATTCATGTTATATTGACTGACTCTACAATGGAAGATATACTATTTTAAAATTTATTTTTTTTATATAAATTTGAAGATGATAGTTTACAGCTTTAAAAAAAAAAAACGCAAATTTACAATGTCAAGAAATTTATCATCATAATTATATGAAGAAAAATGGCCCTCTGAAAACTATTTTTAAGTAAATTTAAATCTATTTTGCTTGATGTTGACCTTTTCAATATAAATTTCAAACCAAGGTTATTATAGCTAGCTAAATCTAAGAAAGAAAAAAACACTTAAAATTGAAAAAACATTTGCGTTAACAAAATAATATCAAAAGGGAAACTAACCGAAACAAAACAAAAAACAACAACAACAAAACTACTGAAAATACCAAACTATTTCCACCCTCTCCAGACGTACCTCCACAGCAAAGACCTCCTGCACGGGAACATCCGCGCGCGGAGCGTCCTGGTCAGCAAGGCGTACACGGCCAAGCTGTGGGGGCTTCACGGGGTCTTCATGCGCAAGAACCAGGCGGCCACGCAGAAGGACGAGCCCAGCATGAAGAAGTGGCAGGCGCCCGAGATTTTAGCCAGGAGAACCGTCGGCCCCAGCAGTGACGTGTGAGTACGCTGGCAGAAAAGGGAAGAACTTATCACTAGGATTTCATTTCAAGTTTTTATTATTACATTGATTTAAATTGGATTAGTTTCATGTTTTGTTCACTCGTATCACATTTTCCCACTGAAGCAAACATAAACGGCATCATTTAGATAGCTTTGCCATCTAACATTTATTTTCTTATTTCTCTCTAGCTGGTCTTTTGGCATCCTGCTGTATGAAATGGCAACACTAGGTAAGTTGTGAGGACTAAACACAGTGGCACTGGTTACCATGTTTTTTTTTTTTTCAAATTACACCCCATGTACCAATAAATGTCTTAAGTAATATATTAGGACTTTTTGAAAGTGTTTAAAATGGATAGGGATGGAAGAATGTTGATTTGTTGTGATTGTATTGTATTGGTGTTAATGTTTTATGTTATGTTTGTTTTTGTTTTTCTGTAAAGCGCTTTGTGACAGTTCAGGCTATTTGAAAGCGCTATATAAATAAACTTGCGTTGAGTATGCTAAATAGTTGTTTTTTTAAGTATGCTAAATAGTTAGTTAGCAATCGCGATTAGCATTAGCACGCTAGCGACAACCATTTAAGGTAAACAAACATTACCATTTAGTTCACATCAAACATACATCATATCTACATGAGTTGAACTGACTGGATATAACTACTCATTATTTAGTATCTTTTGGTATGTTAGTTAGTTAGTTGGTATGTATTATTAAACCAACAAAATGAGGCAATTCCAAACTGTTAGCACTCGCGATTAGCATTAGCGCTAGCATTAATATATAAGATAAACACGACACATAAATCAATCATGATATATTGCGCATGACAGGTGACACATAAATCATATCTACATTACACATGTAATAGCATTTTAAAAGTCACTTACATACGATGCTTTCACAATAGTCGTCAGTAAACAAGTAGAGCACCTGCTTTGGTGCCTTTTAGCCAGAATGACCGCAATAACTTTCTGTCCACTGTTGCCAAAAAATAATAAATAAGAAGTAAACGTGTTTCCGGTGGATTCTTCGAGGCAGACATTTTCAGTTGACCTATTTTTAAAGTCGACTTTTTGTGACGAATAAGTGGTTCAGAAAACGGATGAATAGATGTTTGTTTTTAAATCTCTTAAATTGTTTTATTTGTAAATATTTTTAAATGCTGTTTTTTTTATGTGAGGAATATTGTAATTTTTCTTGTACAATTTTTTTTATTTCAGATATTTAAAAAAAATAAAAAACATACAGGATCTTTATCAGGAGTTTTTTTCAATTTGAATTTTTTCCAATGCGTGTCAATGGCCATCAATTATATTCAGATTTTTGTTATTTGCGGGCTGACCGAGCAGGACCTTTATCAAACCATTTATCTGCAGGAGAAGCTCCATTTGCAGAGATCCCCGTCAACGAGCTCCTCCAGTTCCACCAGCGAGGCAAAAGTCTGAAGAAGCATCCCAACTGCTCTAACGCCCTGTAAGGATCCAACACTTGAAAATTCACGGCACTCAAACACAACTTGACACCTTTTTTTCTCCACAGCTACGCCGTCATTAAAGGTTGCTGCCAGTGGAAAGAAGCGGATCGACCCACGCTGGCGGACGTGACCCGCAAGCTCATGTCCGGGGAGAAGAGCGCCTCGGACAAAGTCCTCAAAGGGGCGCAGGCGGTCAACCTGGAGCGCTACCTGCAGGAGGCCGGATACGGGGAGGCGAACAGCTACACCGTCTTCTGATTCGAACAAATGCCGTTCCACTTTTGTACTGGTGCACTTTCCCACTCCAACTGTTACATATTCCACTTTGCACACGGAGAAACAAACCTTGTGTGTACTCAAGACTTTTATTAAGCTTTTCTCTATGAAAATGTTTTTATAAAAACACATTTTAGGCAAAAGGAAATACAGACTTTGTTGCAGATGTAAACTTGAAAGGCGTCCAATTGGAGTGGATGCTGTGGAATGACGGTTTGCCTGCTTTTGTTTACTAACTTCCTGCAGCCCATGTTCAAGTAGCAGATGCTTCCACGTTGAAGGACCGTGAACTGAACAGAGGTGTCAAAACCAAGTCCACAAAGTTTAAAAAAAAAAAAAAAAAAAAAAAAAATTGTTACATTCTGGCCCTGGCTTTGACACCTCTGGAACTGAACGACTAATAAAATGTGAATAAATAATCATCACAGTCTGCTCATTGCAAAGTGGAGGAAGAGAAGAGGCTGCCTCACATCGACCCCGATTGATAGCAACGAGGTGTCAGAAGAGGTATTAAGGTTTAAAAAGGTCCACTACAGAGGACAAATTTGAATTGCTGGTAGTCAGGAGGTTCCACTGTATTTAAAATTATACGTTTTCACCATCTGCTTTTTTCAGTGCGTGACAAGAGGCAAGAGTTTTAGCATGAAAATTCATGGATGCTCACTATGACCTGAGCATCCTACAGCTCCCGGCGCAGAATAAAATAGATGTGCTTCATTCATTTTAATGAGATTGGAGTGTTTTGAGTTCCAAACGTGGTCACTGAACAAATTAAACATATCTAAAGGCACTACTTGTATATCTTTTGTGACCCCAGTCCTGGAACTTCTCTGACAGACCTTTCAAGTTGGTTACAGCTCCTACAACTTGTCATGAAAAATATTTTTAAGAGTAGAAAATGTAAAAGATACAAAACTAAACTCTCCCTCCTTGTCGGACGGGAACTTGTAACAAAAAAAAATTGAAGCACCATTTTAAGGCAACTCGTCGTTTGTGTAGATAACCTCGCTACCAATGAACACGAGTTTATAAAACCTATCGGGTTAGCGTACACGGCTAATTCACGTGGTCACTCATACATACTACAACCAAAAAACCTTTTTGGCGCATTGGAGGTCCAGAATGTAAACGGTCAATCATAGTGTCGTGTCAAAATCCAAAATAAGGCTGCGGAGAAGGTTACTCGCGCAGGCTGTTGATGGAGGCGCAGATCTTGAGGGCGGGGCCCAACTTGATGTTCATGGTGGAGATGAGGTGGTCCTCGCGGAGGAGCATCAGAGCCTGCCCGTCGATTTCCTGCGACAGGAAGTGAGCGGCCAGCTCCTCGCAGCCTGGACAAACACCAACAAAGATTGTTTTTGTTTTTTGTTTTTTTAAACAGTTAAAGGAAATGGTGCATCTTGTTAAGGTAGCTTTAACTTTTGTTTAGTTTTCTTTTTTTTTTTTTTTTTTTTTTTTTTATCTATTCCAGCCCAGTTAAAATGGGGGATCTTCAAATGTGATTATCTTCATCTTGTGTGGAAAATAAATAAATAAAATAAAATAAATACAAAAAATAAAAAAATTTAAAAAAGTGTTTGTGTGTGTTGGGGGGGGGAGTTTTTTTTTTTTTTGTGTGCCAATTTTAAAGGAGCTAATTTCAGCCAATTAAAATCAGCCAGCCGACAGATAGAATTTGAGTACATTCAGGAGGGGTTAAGTTTAAAAAAAAATAAAATAAAAAATTGCCAATTTGTACTAGTTATCCCCAGGAACCACATGAGTATCCTATGTTCTAAAAATAGCCCATCATTAATGGGATAATGTGGCTTATTAAGAAGAACTGAAACAAAGAATGAGAACATTTACTTATTCATTTTTTAAATTTAAAATGGTACATATTTCTTCTGTACTAAATGTATATTTTTATTTTTTAAAAATGGTTTGTAAAATGAATGAATAAAATAGATTGTGTTCAAAGGGAAAAATTGCTGTATTATTTACCCAAATATTAAAAAAAGTATATATAAAATACTACAGTTATACATATTGCAATATATTTACACTGAGCTGTCACCAACGTCTTACAAATGCAATTATACCATCTAGTGGCAGAAAAATGACCTCAACATAAATCAATATCACACTCATTTTCTATAGTCCAGTACATCTTTTAATTTTAACTATATTTTATGAATTATGAAATTTATGTATCAATGAAAAAAAGATGCAGCCATATTTCTATTAGTTTAACTTTTTTTTTCCACTTTTATGTGTCAACAAGAATATGAAAACGCAGGAAAAAAATATATATTGTACGTCTTAATGTATATTTAGAACACAAAATTTGTGATTAATCGTGCGTTAACTATTGAAGTCATGAGATTAATTCAGATTAAAAATGTATATTGTCTGACACCCCTAATTTTAATGTTGCTCGTTTTAGTGGCATTTTGACAATTGGAATAAAAAGCCTGAGAACCACTCGTATAAAAGTGGATGAAAGTAAGACATTCATTGTCTTTTTTTTTTTTGTCATGTCAAAATGTCAGCGTTCCCACCTTGCAGCGACGAGATGAACCTGCACACTTCCTCCACGCTCCACTGGGCGGGAGTGGCCGACAGGAAGCCGGCCGTCTCCATGGGGAGGCCCCCGGGGGCCGAGGCGGCGTCCGACTGGGGAGCGTTGTCCTGCTCGGCTCTGGAGCACGAGCGCGAGTGGGAGGAGCTGGGGGAGAGGGAAGGCGTGTCCTCCTCTTCCTCTTCCTCCTCCTCGTCTCCGTCGCTGGACGCGTCCTCCGAGCGGCTGGAGTCCGAGCGGCACTGGAAGCATCCGGATGAGGCGTCAGGGGAATCAGGACAAAAATTGCACACGGTTAGTTTTTTTTTACTTAACTCATTCAACTCCGGTCATTTTGACTGAAGCAACCCCGGTCGGGTCGTTTTACTGGATTTTGACTGATTTTTGCAAGTCCCACATAATATTGTGTTCTATTGCTATAAAAACATGGAACCTACCAAAAGAAAGATTAGAGTCTCTTCTTTCAATAGGAAGAAAAAGTGTATTTCTATCTGTTTCCGTTTTGCAACAATTAGGATTAGAATGTAGCTAAATTTCATCATTAGACACAAATCTGCTTAGAATTGTGGGGAAACAGTTTGTTTTCATCATGGCCCTGGTTCATCTATTATACTCTGCTCCCACCTGCTGGCTATTTTTGTAATTACTACATTTTTTTCACCCATTCTCTGCAATTGAGAGGCTGCATCAAAGCCTACTTTATGCTCTAGCATAAAAAAACCCATTAAAAAACGTATGAATATGTCTTTGGGACACTTAATACATTTAAAATAGAACGCATTTATACGTTTTTGGGAGTAAATGAGTTACACCAACTATAATTATTACAAAAATGTCCTTCGTTTTAGTCTTTGGTAATTAATTTAATGCATTTATTTTGATATGAACTGGAATAAGGACATTTGAAAGTGTGTCACATAGAAGTGACGTCATCACACAGCAGCCAATAGAAAAGCACCTTCAGATGATGTCGCCCCCATGCCGTTCTTTTTTTTTTTTTATACAGTATTGTGCACAAGTAATACACATTTTTAAAAACTAAAACTAATACTGAAACCAAACTAAAACTAAATTAAAACTAAGTATTTATTAAATAGCTAAAACTAATAAAAACTGAATACTAATTAAAACTAACTCAATTTAAAAAACAAAACTCTAAACGAAGTCTTTCTTACCTTGACGTTTAGATGCTGGCCAACCAATATGTTGCCGTTGGCGCTGCTGCGGCGCGGGGGCCCGCGCCGCCTGGCCGCGTTCTCGCCGGCGGGTTGAAGCGGCGCCGACGCCATGCTGTTGCCTTTTCCTCTGTAGCTTACGCTGTACCTGTTTCACACAGAGGGGAAACCGTCGTCAGATGACCTCATTCATCCGTGACACATTTTCGTCAAAATTCTCTGGCGGGAACCACACAGACTTGGCCACGATTCAAAATGGCGGCGCCTTCACATAGCAATCAAAATCATGCTTGTGACATAACTGGCGGCGTGTAAACAGACGACTGTTGACTCGCCAAACACGTTCGACACGTCTGCGGTGAGCCCGTCACCGGATCTTTTCAGCGTATGAATGAGGATCGTTTACTCATGTACACCAGCGCGCTATTTATTTATTTAGATTATCCATGTAACAACATGATCAACAAGGGAGGAGCGGTTGCATTTGTGTTTGTTGTGAATGGCCGCATTTTACCCGGTGAAAAGAAACCAAACCAAAAATAACAATTTTCTGAGAATAACACGCCCCCGCAAAAATCACCCTGAAAATCATTTTTTTTCTCTGTATTTATGTATAAGGTTTGTTGGTATGCTTTATTATCAGAGTAAACGAAATGAATGAATAAAGATTCAAATCAAAACAATAATGTATACATATTTTAAATCCAGTGAAAAAAAAAACATAACTTCATACATAAATATGCACTTTACAACTAAAGTTGCCTTCACTAGGAAAAATCCAAAGAAAAGAGTGTAATGGCACATCTAGTGGCTGTTAAAATAATTGACATTCAGCGCTTTAGTGGAAAGACATCAATTCCAACCACAAATGAATTAACTACCAAAGAGCCCAACATGCCCTCATGTCAATATTTTTTTGTGACATCCCTGAGGAAGATCAAAAATATTTTGTGCCCCCCAAACCCTCCGCTCTGACTATAAATAGAATCATTTGTCTATAAAATTATTCTAAGCACACCTCTGCAGAAGCGCTAATGCTCCTTGTGCACGCTGACAATGAGAACGCCACTGCCACCTACTGTAATGGGTGTGCAATTACACTTGTGCGCCGCACCGAACCTCCTATTTGAGGACAACCTTGTGTGTACTTTTTTTTTTAAAGGACGGCAAATGGCTGAAACCAACGCTAGCAGGCTAATGTAGCTAACTGATGCACAATCAACCTCAATGAGGAAAAAAAAAATATTTTTCGTCGATACTTGTTAAATATGGGGTGACAATTGGCAAAAAAAAATTGCGTACTACTCACAGGAAATGACAGCAACTAGTGTAAAAAGTAAATGTGCATGAAAATGGAGGCGTACCTCTTTGCACAGGTGTTGGAACAGAATCTCTTGCTTCCTCTGACTTGGTTGGCCGGCGCCAGGCTCAAGCAGTACTCGCACTTCAACACTGGAAAAAGGGGACATGGAGGTAACGTCACTCCTTCGCTCGCACGGTCTTCATGTTTTAAGCGTGTGTTTAGCGTGGAGACACTTACGAGGTGGGCCGTTCTCTGCGCGGGCGCCCAGTGCAAAGTCGCGATCTTTGAGGAGCCCGGTGACCTTCAAATCAAAGGAGGAAAATGTTCAAGATGTGTAGACACCTGCGTCATCATCATTGAGTGTTGTCGCTTTATGCAGCACAAGTGATTATTTTGTAACCTGGCTAATGATGAGTGGAGAGGGTGGGCGGAGTCATTTTAGACCCGAGTGGCCTTTTCGAATGACAAAGGAAGTTTATGTAGTGGAGTTGAAGTTGTTTGGCACTTCATTAAATACATTTACAGTCTTCATCAACTGAAATACAATTTGGGAGGAATTAACTCATTCACTCGCAGCCATTTTCACTCAAGCAACCCCCCCCTTTCGCTACCCCCCGTTTGACTGGATTTTGACTGATTTTGCAAGGCCCACAGAATATTGTGTTCTATTGCTATAAAAACATGGAACCTACCAAAAGAAAGAAAAAAAATATCTGTTTCCGTTTTGCAGCAATTAGCATTACATTGTAAATAAGTTTCATCATTTTGCACAAATCTGTTTCAAACAGTGGGGGGAAAAAAAAAAGAGCTTTTTGCAACATGGCCCTGGTTGATCTCTTATACTCTGCTGCCACCTTCTGGCTGTTTTTGTAATCACTACCATTGCTTCAAGTATTCTAGTCAGTTTAGAGGCTGCATCAAAGCCTTCTGCTCTAGCATAAAAATTAAAAAAAAATAAAAAGCGTAAAAATACGTCTTTGGGAGCAAATGAGTAAATAAAAACGCCGACGATGAAATCTTACAGGGAACGGCTCGGCTCCCTCTTGGATGACGAAGCCCTCGATGAGGTGCGTGAGGACTTGGGGTTTGACCACCGCCTGGGGGAGCGGCGCGCGCTCTTTGTCGCCGTGGCCCGCCCTCGACAGCGGCAGAGGCAGGGACAGGGCGGGTGGCAACGAGAAGGAGGCTGCGGGGAGAGCACCTGCTGAAGACGGAGAGACAGGATTATGGATTTCTATTTGTTTTCACCACAATCCGACTTCCAAATACAAACATTGAGTCGCTGAAATCAGGCATTCAAAAGGTCAAGTAAAGTTCACATCTAAGAGGTTGTAGAATTTTTTATTTTATTTTTTTTAAATAATTGGCCACGTTAATTTGCTTTCTATTTTTTCTGCCGAATATCAGCCGGACTCTGCCTAAAAAAAATCAAAAAAAAAAATCCAATGGGCCAGTGCATGTACCTGACTCCTTTGTCGGTGCCGGAGTTAAAGCAGCAGCGGCGTCTTTCATCGGCGCAGATTCCGAAGATCCCGCAGTCGCCTCGTTGGGTGCGTCGCAGTCCGACTTCCTCTTCAGCGAGCCGTTGGCAGGCTTGTTCTATCGGAACACGTTTATTTAACGCTGATGCGCAACCTAGCTGACGGAAAGGATCGCGACCGAGCTCACCACCGTCGTGGAAGTGTTGTGCGAGGCGACGCCGGCGCCGGCGCTCTCCTGGGCCGCCACGTTTCGCACCTGCGCCAGGGCCACGGCCTGCACGCTGCCCGCCACGCACTGCCTGGCCCCCACCAGCTGCACGGGGATATGCGGCGGGTTGTGGGCCGCCTGGCTGTTGCTGGGCGGTGCCGGGAGAATGGGGAGCGGCTGACGGGGGGTCACCTGCATGGGCAAACGGTGTCCGTGCGCCATCTTGGGCTGGATGGGCACGGGCCCTTTGTCGGCGGCGTTGGCCTGCTGGAGGGGCTGCACCACCAGCGTCTGCGTGTTCACGTTGGCTTTGGGGGCGACCGAGCCGATGGAGTAGCCCTGGGTGGAGGTAGGCACGTTGGAGGTGGGCACCAGGATGACGGGGGCGGCCGAGGGCGACAGGAGGATCTGGGAAAGGGGGAGCGCCGGGGAGGAGGCGGCGGAGGGGGCCACCGAGGCCGCGGGAGGAGGGATGGTCATGGCCGGCTGGTTGGAACCTTTGACGTTGCCGGACATTTTGGCCGCTTGCTGCTGGGGTTGAGCTTGCTGCTGCTGAGCGAGAGGAAAGGCGCCCGGCTCTTTTCTTTCGGGGAGCTCCGACTTGACGGCGACCGCTCGGGGAGTGGACACGCAGTGTAAGGCCAGATTCTGCACCTGGGAGGTTTCAAGAGTTTTGTTTTCATTACATGCAGTTTACTTTATCGTTAGTTTGTTTTTAAACTTAAAAACTTCCCTGCTACCAAGTTTTCACTCTTCACTTTTTTTCATGCTCCAGCCTTAAACAAAAAAAATATTTTGTTCATTTTCTCTTAATTTCTACACACCACACCTCTTGACAACATAAAAGAAGCAGTTTTCATTAATTTTTTGCACATTAAAAAAAAAACTAAAAAACTAAGCAATCTAATTACATAATAATAATAATAATAATAATAATAACAATAATAATAATAATAATAATAATAATAATAAAAAATATATAATGTAACAATATAATTTAAAAAACTAAATAAATAAAAATTAAATCTTGCAAACTACAGGGTAAAGTTATTATTGTCATTCATCATTTGTTGCAATGTAGTAAAAGCCAAAATCACTGTTGGCACTGTACCCACAAATTGAACAATTTTCATTCTGGGCACCGTCCAACATCCACCTTGTGCACTACCAGCGACATATGGGTTGATCGACAGCACACTGCACTGTGCTAAGTGCAGTGTGAAAAAGGCCTGAGCACTCATTTCGAATTATAAAACCAAGGCAGTAAGGATAATATCAATTGATGAACATCAATTGCCACTAAAAACGTTTTCATTTTTTTCATTTTCAGGGAGAGGGCTGCCGTTTGCCTATAACTAAAGTTTGAAATATTACCTAAGTGCAGTGCGAAAAGACCTGAACACTGATGTTGAATTATAAACCAAGAAAGCAATGATAATATAACCAATTTAAACAGAAATAACTGATGACATCAACATCAATCTGGCAGCCACTTCTACACAACTAAATTTTAAATTGTGACCTAAGTGCAGTGTGAAAAGGCCTAAACACTGATTTTCAATCATTAACCAAGACAGTAAAGCTCAAAATAACCAATTTGAAAGCTTTTTTTCTTCAGTCTGGACTGCTGCTTCCACACAATTCAAGTTTAAATTGTGATCTTTTAAAACTATATTTCAAAACTCACAATACGTTGCTTTGTAGTGTCAATATCTTTTAGTTACACTCAGACAAAAGCAAAAATTATCATTTGTGTAACAACTTGTAAATGTACTAAAAATAATAATGGAATGTGTGGTTGATATTGTGTGGCTAAAGTGTGATGTTGCCTCCACCTGATCACTGTCGGACTGAGTGCTGGCTGAGGTAGGCGTTTCGGTCTGCTGCTGTTGCTGTTGCTGCTGCGTCTGGGCCACTGTAGTGACTGTAGCTGTTGCTGTGCCCCCTGGCATGAAGATGAGCTGAGAGGCCAGAGGAGCCCGGAGAGAACGATTCACCTGGAGGACAAATGCTACTTGTTAAGACTACAATACCCACAAAGCACCAAGCACTACTAATCTGTTGTGTCGATTAATTGGGGCAAGGGAGCAACTACATCAAAATATTTTCTTTTTACTGGACCCCACAGAGCGTCCTCATCCAACTCACCCTTAGATACATCTGCCCCTGTGCTGGCGAGTTCCCCGCCAACAACACTGACTGGTTGAGGGCGGTAGTTGTCGCGGAGGTGGCTGGCCCGTGCGGACGAGGGGTGACGGCGGTTCCCCCCGCCGACGTGGTGCTGAGATTCACCTGGGAGAAATTCAAATCACACAATTCTGATCCAGATCACAAGTTGGGAAAACAATGCCAACGATCGGTGACGATGAAACCGTACAGTGGTGGTCGCCTGTGAGATGCTGCTGCTCGGGGTGTTGGACTGGCGGCTAGCGGCAAGTGTGGCCTGGTTGAAAAAGAGAGAGGCATGAATGGGGTTGTTGGGGGGGGCTTGCATTATTATTTTTTCCTCCAAGTACTTTTTTTTTTTTTTTTTTAATTGAACCACAAAAACCTAGCATGATTGTCAATGAAGAAGCAGCTTGTCACAAAGGAAGGAATAAATCATAAAGGAGCAAGCCAAAGTTCTTTTAGTTAACGAAAACTATGGAAATCAGTAAAACTGACGGGGGCGACTGAGGGCCGGAAAAAATAAATAAATAAATAAATAAATAAATAAAAAAACTACGATGCTTATATATATTAAAAAAATACTAACTTAAATTACATATTACATTAAAAAAAAAAACTACTTAAAATAATACATGAGCCTTTAGGGATTGATAATTTTAAAATGCATTTGTTTTAGTATTACAACTGGGTCATTAGCAGGAAGACTATTAATTAATTTTATTTATTTTATTTTAGTTTATATATATTTAAGAAGTTTACGGACTGTTACACAGTACCAATATTTTTTTTCTGTGGATGGCCGATTTTAAAATAATTTAGTAATTTTTATTTATTTATTTTTTTTAACTACACAATAGTTACAGCCATGTTTTAGTCTTGCACACAAAAAACACACAAAAAAATATTAAAACTAAACACTAAACAAAGCACTTAAAAAAAATATAAAATCATAAAAACTAATTAACCTGCTCTGAATACTAATTAACACTCGCTAAATTTAAAAAGCAAAACTCAAAACAACATAAAAACTATTACAAAAATTCCGAACCCAAAAAATAAGCCTGGAGAGGATATTTTGAGCGTCTGTTGCCAATAATAGATTTTCCCCACATGTTTTCAGTGACGAGACTCTCTGCGCATTGCTTTCTAAGCAAGTAAATTATAAATACTGATGAGTATTATTGTACAACAATCAACTGCAATACAGGGAGAATGATGTACTACAGAGCATATCAGTGATAAGACTACAGCATGCTTCCACTTGTGTTTAAAAAAATAAATAAAAAATTCAGATTACATTGCTTCCATGGTAACAGGGCTCCTTCCTAAAAACCCTGTCCTTTTGATTCCTGCCTACCTGCTGCACAGCCGCCAGATTTTGCAGCTGCGCGTTGTTGATCTGCTGCTGCAGCATGAGTTGCTGGAAGTACTGTGCTGCGTTGGGCTGTCTCTGCAAGGCTTGGAGAGCCTACAAACAAGCACACGGTCAGATAGACTGCAAACGCACATTTTACTTGAATAAGCTCAGGCACTCACCTGCACAGCCTGGCGCTCGTATAGAGACATGTGGGCTATCTGCGGCGGGCGGGACGCTCTGCTGGTTTGAGTGTTTCCATTGGTGGTGGTGGTGGTAGTAGTGGTGGTGGCGGTGGTGGTGTTGTTGTTGTTGTTTGTGCTGGTGTTTGGATCCTCACTTACATCCATTTTATCTGCTAGGAACAGGGAGCAGTGTCAATTAAGTTGCATATTAATTTTTCTCATTAAAACGCTCATATTTTTTGTTGTCCACCCATTTAGTCCCAACAGGTTTACAAGATAACCAATTGGCTGTTTACTGGCAAGATCGGAAAGGCTTTCGTGATAAATTTCACAATGAACTTAAAATGCATTACAACCTTTAGAGCAGGGGTGGCAAACTGCGGTCCTCGAGGGCCGGAGTCCTGCAGGTTTTATAGATTTCCCCACTCGAAGTGCAGCTGATTCCAATTAACAGGCTCGTTATCAGGATTCTGCAGAGCTTGCTGATGAGCTGATCATGAATCAGCTGTGTTGAAGGGAAATATCCAAAACCAGCAGGAATGCAGCCCTCGAGGACCGGATCTCGCCACCCCTGCTTCAGAGATTAATTTAATTTGAACATCTGTATGTTTTTAATGCACATGTCCAACTGTTTAGTATTTCTGTTCTTCACCAGTCAACAACATGCAAAGTGCTACATGTCAGAGGAGGAGCAACTGGTATGAAGAAATTCATCAACTTTTAGCTGAAAGACATCAAAGGGGGGCTTCTCTTACTGGTCTCAGTTCAACACAACTAATTTTCTGGTTGAATTTGAATTGGTATTAATTTAAAATGTAAATATTGCCGAGTGAGAGCCAAAATCATGATCACGATGAAACTTCTATTAATTGTGCAGCCCTATTACGGAGGGTAGTGGCCAATGGGCTTCTTGGAGTTGTCTTCAGCAGATTTCAAAAGTGACAGAGAGGGACTGGAAGAGTCACAGAAAGGCAAAGAAGTAGACATCCTTGAAATGTAAACAGAAAAAGTGTTAAGAAGTGTTCTGCTGTCCAGCTCCTTGTTGAACAACAAGTGCAAAACACTGACCAGTTGGGCCTCTGAGAAGTTTTGGTCCAATTCAGAAATGTCAACCAGAAGTTGAATACTCCAAACATGTTGTGATGAGTGTATCACGGTTCAGTACAAAATGTAGCATATCGGTTAATGTCATTTATTTTATAAAAAAAAAAAAATGTAATCATGCACAGAATATTGACTATTTTGAAATAACATTGTTTCGGGTGCTGATGCGGCACTGCGCCCACACAAATGGCAGCAACTTACTTTTTCCTAGCAGATGCTTCTCACTACAGAGTGCTTGTAAAAAAGCAACAAGATGAGCCGAGCCGAATCAACCACATTGAAGCCAGGACGATTCGTTCGATTTCCCAACCAAGCCAACCTGTGAACGTAAAGCAAGAAAAGAAAAAAAAGAAGAAAAAAAACATCAATTAGTTCGTCCAGATAAAGGAGACAAAGCTAGGGCTAAACAATAGATTGGACTAGGTATGACTACAAATATAGTGAGTACATCCAGCATAGCGTTTTAACACGAACACGATAGTTTACGGGCTAAAGCGACAGTCGTAGCGAAAGTTTAACTGAAGATAATTATCTCCCTTGGCGTAGTAGCCAGCTAGCATTTGAAGCTACACGGCGAGCAATCATGCGAGACGTCATCATGATCGTGTGCTGCCTCCAAAAGGCTGCTGATGCTTGTGTCGTTACCTTGTTTCTTGGTTAATGTGTTTGTTACGTTCACGCCTATTTGCAGGAAATTGTAAACCCCCGGTTGAGGTTTCAAGCTCAGACGCCGAAAGCCTTTTATTGGCTTTTTGGCTCTAAAAAGAAAATCCGCCCCCAACAGGTCGATTTTTTATATTCTTCTACCTCGCTGGAATTTTGGAGTTGTCGAATGAGATATGTGAACAATGCCGCCATCTGTTGGAAGGCACTGACATGCGACGTTCCGACCGTCAAAAAAAAAAAAAAAAAAAAAAAACTTACGTTTTTCTGAGTAAGTAGTAAGTAACCTACATCGTATAGTGTACATTGTTTATTTTTTTCTTTTAGCCGTTTATTTTTTGGTACGACAAGCTTTTTATGAGGTGACGTCATCATGTCATTTGAAATATAACAATATATTGAAAACACTAATTGATGAATGTTGCCTAGTTCTATGCACGTATGAATAATCAATGTATACGATCAATATATTATTATCAATGTAATATTTATTTAATTCTCATTAGATTATAGTGGCTGAGCTGGCTATGACTGTAAATATTTCAGAAATATAAGGACCAACGTACAAATTCAGGTAACGTAGCCACTAATATTTAATACCAGAGTAAAAATTCCCCCGACAAAGGTGTTGCTTTAAAAAGAATGAGCATGACATGTTTTTATTCAAACATAATAGCATACAGAAAATGTCCATATAGATTTGAATCACAAAATGTACAAACTGCTGTGACTTAAACAACCCATTTCCCCAATTTAGGGTTGTTGACAAAATTCATATTGTGATCCAGGAATTCTATGATTAGTTCGTAATAATAAAGGAAATGAAATAAAATATAGAATTGATGTAAACAAAATAATTAAAGTGATTCTATAGAAAATTCTGAATATTTCCCAACAAGCTCTTCAAGCCTAGTGAATAGCATGAATATGAGATGTACAGTGTGTACAATACAGGGCAAATGCAAAACGTTATTACGGTTTTTAGATCAATTACATGAACGTAGACACAAACAGAAAGAAAAGATAAGTCATTCTTGTTTTCTTTACCTACAGTAATATGGATCGGAATTAAATAGCTTTTTCTATCAACTTTGGTCATCTGCAGTAAAAGTGCATTTTACTTTATCAAAATATATTCACACATGTATTTTCTTACATCTGCAAACATTTGCTTTCCGGGAGACGTTAGGGGAAATGGTTTGGATTCATTAGCGGTTGTTTTATTCATAAAATACATTTGTGGGTCGTATGCTAACCGTAACAGCTTGCGACAAACAGAAGTGAAGCGTTTAAGTGGTAGGTGTGAAAGTCCAAGTCATAGCTAAAATTAACATTCACATTATGTAACAGGCCCTAAAGTTATTAAAGGAGCAGCAGTTTTTTATTATAACCTCTATACAGCATTCTCCAACATTAGCAGGGAAAAAAAATAGCAAAATGTATTGTACCAGGTTGAACAGGTAGAAACGAAAGTTTCTCGAGAAGAAACCTTGACTGTATTTTGTTTACCATCAAACAACTGAATGATGTGCGCGGGCGGGGGAGCCCGTGCGCCGCCTTGAACGGGGCACGGGAACGCAGTTTGCCTAACAAAGCAGTTTCATCAAAGTCACACGGTGAAAAAAAAAGCCGATCGACGCGAGGTCACATCGGTAACAAGTCGTCGTCTCTCTCTTCCGGCACCTCGTCCGAAGGTTCCGTGGACACGGCCGTGTAATTCGGCGGCTCCGCTCGATCCCGTGAGCGGCACACAAAGTCGCAACCGTCCTGTTTGAGTGGATTGTGTCATTTAGTCAACTATCACATGCGAATGCTGAAATATAACTATATAATAACATCTACTTGGACTTACGGCAGAGAGATTGCCGACCTCCGCCCAGAAAGCATAATTGGGGAACTGCTCCATGCCTTTGGCCCCCACGACGAGCCGCTGGTAGAGGAAACCGACGACGAGGTAAACGGCCAGAAGGCAGATCGCGCTGGGAGATGAAATGAGAGTGAGTCGAGTAGTGGCGGAGAAGTAAAATATGCACACCCATGTTGAAATGCCACAATTTTGTGAAACATTTTTTTTTTATAAATAATAATAATTAAAAAAAATATATAAATAAAAAAAAAACAGGACTTTGATTTCAGTCTTTTGAAAACATTTTAGCCTATACATTTGGATGGTTGTTCGTCTCTGTGTGCCCTGCGATTGGCTGGCAACTAGTCCAGGGTGTACCCCGCCTACTGCCCAAAGCTGGCTGGGATAGGCTCCAGCACCCCCGGCGACCCTTGTGAGGAATGAGCGGTCAAGAAAATGGATGAATGGATGGATCACAGTATTCTAATTTTCTGAGACAGTCCTGTATTTTCACTTCCACTTGAGTACAGAGTTCAAGTATACTGTTGCCATCTCTTGGTGTTGAGTGTACTACATCACATCCTGCAATGTACTCACACAATGAGTAGAATGGAGCCCGTGCTGAGCTTGTGTTCAAGAGGCGGACACACGGCGCTGGTCTCCAGCTTGAACAGGTAGAAGCAGTTCTGCTCCCGTATTCTGTTCTCTTGCACCACCTCCAGCTGGCCCTGGGAAAAACAAACAAAAGAAGATGCATGCGTTATTGCACCTTTTATATTCAAATATTCATTGCTTCAAGATTTATCACATCGGCACACAGAGACTATTTATGGCTTTTTGTGTTGTGTGTTAGCATTTTAAGTTAGCAGACATTCCTTAGGAAAAGTAACGCGGTTTGAAATGCATATACAGCAGATTCTCTCGAAGCGAAGGCATGGCCTTTTGTTTTGTTTCGTGTCCGTGTTCTGAATCCACCCACTGACCAAGTCCAGATTCCGGTTGCAAAAAATCATCAGCATGGCTCTCCTCTGTTCCTGGGAACAGTGGGTGTCGTATTTTTCTCCGTGGCCGTACTGCAGCCACACAAAGTCACCTGCGAGGAAGGGGATGGAGAAGTATCAGGACAGAAAGTCATGGGATTTGCATGCTTAATTTAGCCATTGCGCCAGAATAGTCATTGAATCGATGCTTGTGTTCAAACAGAAGTTGCTTCAAGTTTATAACTACCCCAACGGTTATGCTACTTTCGCTTCCAATCTATGGCATTTTGCAATGTGTTTGCATTAAGATAAGACGGTTAATGTGATTTGATTAAATACACAATGTGTCACTCTTTTGTTTTATGCTCACTCTTACAGCAACCGGGAAGTTGAAACTTGGAAATATAGGAACTAACGCGAGAGAAGACAACTGACAAATGTCCAAGCAGAAAGAAATGAACGGACAAGTGGTCCAGAAGATCGCAACTTACTTGCTCCGATGACCTCTGTTGTGTTGTACCTGCCGATCACCGTTGTTTCCTGACCTTTCACCTGAATCACGCCGGCGCCGAGAACGCCGCCTGCGTCGCCGCACAACTGGAAAACGTACGAGTACTTGTCCTCCCCAATCTTGGCCTCCGCTGTAAAGCTGTCGTTCGGGAGATTTTAGTTCACGAGCATTTACTTTGCTTGCTGGACGTCCGAGCCGCGACTTACTTCCTGTGACCGAGCGGCTCTATTCGCTTGAGGACTTTCCGTTCGGACTCAAATGTGAGTTTACAGTTGCTGGTGGCCTCGTCAGCGTACGCGCCGCTCCCTCGCAGGACCAGCTGAACCACCAGCGTCCACACCGGGAGACACCTTCCGATGGGATGCGTCAACACCTGTAAAATGACAATATTAAAAAAAATATGCAAGATGGCTCCCATGTAATGCACTGATGTGACGCATATTCGTTTCCTTTGAAGTTACAGTGCCACGCATTTTAAAATAAGACTGCTGGATATTTACAGACAACACAGCGGACAAGTTAGCACGTCACAGTTTTGAGGTTTGGTGTTCGAATCTGGACTCTGGCCTTTTCTGTAGATTGTATGTGTATTTAACTGAAGACTCTTAATCGTTCAAGATGTGTGAATTGTTGTTTGTCCAAATGTGCCCTGTGATTGGCTGCTGACCAGTCCAGGGTGTCTAAAGTACAAAATGACAAGCATTAAATCAATGGATGGTTGTACTTTCACCTAATTTTATTCAATGAGTGATCAACTTAGAAACTAGTGAGCAGATTACCATGCAGTCAATTAGTCAATAACATTTTGAACCCTGTGAATTTTCCTTTAGTATGCAAAGGTTTTAGTGCAAGTGCAATATATAAATATATACATTATCTACAAAGCCAATGATTTAGGGCTGCACAACATATCAAAAAAAGTGATTCTCAAAGTATGGTATGAGTACCACTGTGGTTCCCTCTTATGGTATATGAATGAAGCACTGCCTAAGTGCATATGTATTTATATTCAGGTACTACTTTTATTTAACCCTTACATTAAATGCCTTACAGTCCCCTTCCAATTCAGTCAGATTTAGGAGCTCTCTCATTTATAAATGAACAGTGGCTGATATGGGGTTAGCACTACAACTTAATATCTTAGCAAATGTTGCTCTAACATTTTTTTTTAATAAGAATGAATCATTTTACAGTGGTTGCAGTAGCGTGGTATCTATTAAATTGAAAGTTTAATCTACATTATCTATATTCAACAAAATACAGTACTAATTTGAAATACTTAACAAAACTATGTGGCATATGAGCTTTTACCAGCTGCTTTGATAACGTTAATGAGCAAAATCCAATTTAAAGGACCCAAGCAAACCCAGTACTTGTGCATATGAATTATTTTTAATCGGTAAACACTTTAGCTGCAATCGTAAAAGTAGTATCGCCTTTCAAACGTATTGGAAAACCCGCGTGCTGTACGTTCAGCGTAAATGAGGCTCAAGGGGTAAAGTGAGCATTATTCGGGTCATGTTTTTAACTTACCTGCATTATTTCAGCGTTTTCGCTGCAGTTTCGCGTCCAAGCAGACAGTTAACTGAAGCGTACGAGCGATGCAGCGCTAACGCCACTCACTCACTTCCTGTTTGGCTTTAACGGACACGTTGCTTCACATTTGTCCTTAAGTCAAATAATGACATAATCACACGAGGCTTCAAAACGTCCTGGCTGCTTTAATAGGCCGATTACCTCTTTACGGGAAATGTTTCAAACGTCATCCGACCGGCTAAAGTGATGCAAGCAGAGCAGTCAACAGAGTGCGGAAGTGAAACTAAACATGCGATCACGTGATTAGGCGTCAGATTCTTGTACGTCAAGTCATCTGACCGGAAGTGTCGCTGAAACGGCAGAAACGGCCAATGCTGGGAAACTTTACTGTGGGGAAGGAAAGGTTTGAATCATACAAATTATTTATTTTTATCATGGCACTGACCAGAGATGAAGAAAAAAAAATACTTACATTACAGTCTCTACCTTAGTAGAAATACAGTTTTGTTATTGTTGATAACTTGGGCCAAGTAACTTGGCAAGAATGGAAAAACCTCTACACACCAAATAGTTTTAGTATTTTATGAACATAAATATCGTGCCCATACTCAGAAAAAAAAAATCAATTGGGTTGACTTGTGTTCTGCGGAGGTTGACAAACACAATAAGCCTTATTTTTAACCAAGTAAGAGTACAACGTACATAATCTGTTTAAAAATGTAGGAAGTACTTAAAGGTAAAAAGTTGTCATAAAAATAAAAACTCAAGCACAGTTACCTAAACAAAAATCTTGCACGACTAATTTTAGTACAACTGAACTTAAGGAAGAGATTTTGTGCATTTCCCCACACACAAACAGTTCCCAGGCATCTGTGGTATGCTCTTGTCAAAATACCCCAAGGGTCATGATTTACGATTTTTTTTCCAGCCATTGACTTATTTTAGGGGCAGAGCTGTCTCATGCAGTGTTCCTGCCCTTAACTCCCTAAATAATGCTGGGCCCTGACCCCCGTTGCACCATTAGCTTCCCTGAGCAATCAAGTGCCGCATTTCACAAGTTTACGTTGTAATTAACACTAATCTGTGAACTCCAGAAAATGGCTATTTTAACCATCACCAAGCCACTAAAATACACTTGTATTATCAGAAGCTAATGCTAGTATACTGTTCCAACACTGCAGCTCTGCTTACCCAGTGACTTAAACATGATAGTGAAAGTGTTTCTTTCACTGGATGCAGAGATTATTCGTATAGAAACGTTAACATGATCATGTACAATGATAACATCAACAACACATTTGTCCTAATGCAGGGGTGTCCAAACTTTTTCCTCCGAGGGCCACATACAGAAAAATAGAAAGCTGCAAGGGCCACTTTGATTTTTTTTGCAGTTATTTATTAACACATCCATTGCCAGACCAGCAAAATTTTGCATCATTTAACGTCTTTTTCCGTCAATGGCAGTGAATGAGTTAAACATGGTAAAAATCAATGAAGCAATTATAAATTGTTGATATAATGTACAGTTACTTATTGAAAACTGCTAACAGTCACAAGGCAAATAGTGACCCCTGTGTGCCACTATAATAGATATGCCTCTCCACTGAGCAGCAGCTGATCCCAACTTGACATTCTGAACCACAAGAACAATTGGTCGTCAACTGACCACACTTAACCATTAATGTGATGTTTTCACATTTTTTTTCATTAATAATTAACCATTAATTAATGTGATGCTTTCATAAATTGGACGTTGACACTAAGAAACAAGTGGATGAAATTATTTTTATTTCTGGAACTGAATTATTAGCTGCAAATTTGTGTCTTTGCATAGCTAGAAATGTTTAATCCACCCTCTTTTTTTTAAATTTTTTTAAACAGCATTGAAAAATAGTTTTTAGTATTTGCCGCGGGCCGCCAAAAAATGTATGGCAGGCCGCAAATGGACCCCCGGGCCGTAGTTTGGACACCTATGTCCTAACGTCACAAGCTCATGTTATTCGGTCTAAGGGTTATTTTAGTGTTTGATTCATTCAAGAATTCAATAAATTCTTTTCAGTTGCTACAATCAATCAATGTTGAAAATGCTTTAAACATTACATTCATCCACTTGGATCAGCGTAATCCACTACCCGAATGAATGACATTTTCCTCTACCTTTAATCAAGTCAGCAGACTACAGTCTTGAAATAACAAGATCATCTGATAAACTGGCACCCAGTTGCTTGTTTGAGATTAACACCTGTCTTGCTTTGACTGTATCTTGAAAGTCATTTTATTCAGCGTGACTGAGACAAACGTCCTGTTCATGTGGCCGACCAATCAAAAACAAAGAGGTTAGTTTGCATAACAGTTGTATCCCAACAACAACAAAAAATGACCATGTAAGCCTCTTCACTTCAACAGCAACTGAATGCATTTCCTTAGGGGAAGTTGACTTCTAAAAAATGTTATTTTCTAAATTCAGTGTGCAAGGCCACAGTTGTACAATTTATGTTCCTGGAGAATTAAACAAATATAGCCTTGTATCGTAGCTGCAGCCTTCCAACAAAAATATGTCAACTCTGGTTGCACATCAGTTTCAATCTATCACAACCATGACCATTGCCAAGAATGTGTGCAACATGAACAAAGGAATTTGCTTGCGCAGAAAGTAAAATAATGACATTTGAGACAGGCAAGTTCACAAATATGGCAATAATGATATTAATAACAACTACAAAAACCAATTCGCAATAATATGCATTCAAAACTTTGTGTGCTTTATTATTGGTGTGCTCCGTATTTGCAGCCTTATAAACAAAACCAAAATGAGCGTACAAACACACAATGGAATTAGAAGTGACAAATCAGAAAAACAAGTCATTTTTAATCATAAACAACTGCAGTAAAGATAATGAGGTTAGCTCCCTTGCAGTGCTCCACCCCTCTGTGATTGATTGCATATTCTATTTTTCAATCATGTCAAAATATGTTTTCCCTTCTCATTCTCCTCCCTAATCCCATTCCAAGAGTTCTTTTCCAAGGCCTCAAAACAGACTTCACTCTCTTCTCCCCTCCCCCACTTCCATTATCACCTTACCTGCCTGTGAGTGTGTGCGCGTGGTTGTGCAGCCACACCCGGCTGCTCTGAATCCACCAATCAGCTGCTAGTGTCAGAAACACCAAGGAGGTGTACTTCCTGTGTTTGGTCAAAGAAGAATGGGGCAGGACAGCAAAGCCAGCGAGTTGTGTACTTTTGTTCCTGGGAGTTTCACGCTTTGGTGAAGGGGAGGGAAGAGGAGCGAAAGAAGTGGACAAGACCCTTCAAAAAATTGTTTTTATGTTTGATTTATGAGAAAGCAGTTCAGTGAGAGTGGCTTATAGAGGACAACAAGGCACAGGGGGGTTGAAGGAGGAGGGGAGAAGATAAGTGTCAATCTGTTGAGACTTGTTTGGGAATTTGAAGAAGGAAGGAGGTGGGGAGAGCCAGAGAAGGCGAAAGTGGAGGAGAGTTCAGTCGTAAACATTAGGCTTTTTTTCACCAGCGTTAGACAAGTAGCTTCATTTGGGAATATGTTTGAGATTTAATAAGTCACCTAGGACGATGTGAAAGCGGAGAATGCTTGCTTGTGTGTTGTGCAATCCCCATGATTGAGAGCTGAGCAGGACCGGGGGGAGACCAGCTCTCCCCACGACTTCACATTCAGGTGAGTGGCTTTTGTCTTCTCGTGACTTTCACATAAACACCACTGTGAGTGTTTTTTCTGGCCCAGTGCAATGCGGATCTTATTCTGTCAGGACTTACTTGTTAAATGTCGTGCCTATGTGTAACAGGCCCTTGCTTACGCTAAGGCCTTCTTTGGTATGCGGTGCTTTGCAGGTTTGTGCTGCATTCTTAGCAAACTGTAGGAGGGTGTCACCTTTTCTCCTCTTTCTGGCCTGCGTCTTCATTTTTGCTCTATAAACTGGAGGAAGACTGCATTAAGCTACCATGTAGCATTCAGCTCTGCAACAGTGAGGCATAAAGCTGGCTGAAACCAGCGCAGTGCTCTCAAGTTGTTGACGCAAGTCTTTGTACTTCTGTTACTTCAACTTGTTCTTTAATTTGAATAATTTTGTGACTAAACTGTGTGAAATGTCTTTAAGGTTCTTCAAATTATGGTACCATGGGAACCAAAAGGCCAAATTGCACCCTCTTTGACACTTTATCAAATATAAAGTCTCCTGACCGCAAGCATCAGCCAGGCGGAAGACCCTCCAGGGATCCCAGTCCAAGGCCAGCTATGACTGCCCAGACAGAGTGGGAACGCAGCCGAGCGGAAGACGGACGGAGGGATCGAGAAGTGGAGAAAATGAAAGAAAAGTCAAGGTACAGAGAAACAGATCCCCGTGAGAGATACTACGAACGAGACCGAGGCCCAAACACCAGGCCAAGGGAGACTGGTCAAGAAAAGTTGCAAGAGGATGAAAGGAAAAACGGGAGGCCGTTGTCAAATGTAGAGAGGGATTTTGAGAGAGAGATGGAATGGGGCATGAAGAGAGGCGACACATTTCCCAGGATGAGAAGTCGTGAACGGGATGAAGGACGAGCACAGAAGCGCCAAAGAGACAAGCCGAGAAGGACTGAGACGGATGGCTGGGAGCGCGAAAGAGCACGAGCTCAGCAGAAGGAGCGGGAAAGAGGCGAATGGAGAAACTATGATAAATCCAGGCAAAGGTATCAAGACTCTAGCCCTGCTCGCCGAGAAAAAAGGAGAGACCTGGAGTTAGGGGGATCAAGGGACACGAGAGAGAGGGACGGAGCAAGAAGAAGGGAAAACATGGGAGGGAGGGAACCCAGGATGCCCTCACCGCACAGTCGGAGAGACAGGGGCATCCGTCCAGACAGTCGGGAGCATGAGAGGAACCACAGGCGAGCCGGATGGAGGGACACAAGGAGCGAGGGAGACAGCGACGAACGAGAAGCAAGGTGGGAAAGAGCAAGGGCCAACAGAGAGCGGGAGGAGTTGACATATCAACACAGCAGAAGTGAGGGCGACAGCAAGGGCAGCTCGGGAAGGGAGCCGGACAGCGAGCGACACAGAAACAGAGACGCAGACCGTGTCGGGAGAGGAGGGGAAAGGGATCGGGGGCGGCATAGGGAGGTCGATGGAAGAGCAGCGTGGGAGGGGGGAAGACAGTCCGGTGACAGGAGAGAGAGGGAGCACTACAGAACGCATGGGCCGAGGAAAGAAAGGCAAAGACAGGAAAGAGAGGCTGATCCTAGGTGGGATGACACAACCCTCAAGGAGGCGGCCTCTGGGGCGCCGCCAAGATCTCAGAGTAGTGGCGAGCGGAGCGGCGATATGGACAATGACCCGCGACACAGGCGAGGCAGAGACGGCTACGAAGAGGGGGAGTTGGGGAAGGAAAGCGAATGGGACTTCAGGAAGAATGCGCAGAGAGCAAACAGAGAGGAGCAAAGGAGAAGTGAGATAGACAGAAATGAGATGGCAGCCAGTGCGCCGGAGCAGAGACGGATGTGGTTAGAACCACAGAGGGGCAGGAATAGCAAAGAGTCGTCTCTCGAGGATGACTTTGTAGACAGAGAGAGGCCTGTCAAGTGGAAAGAGGAGCGGGGAGAAGAGGAAAGTTGGAGACGCGAGTACAGGGAGCAGCGGGAGGGGATAAATGTAGACGGAGAAGAGGAGGTCCCGGGGGAGTTAGATCATCTGTCTGGCAGCGATGGAGGTACGGGGGTTAGCTGGCAAAAGGATGCAGAGGGAGAGAGCAACAGCGAGGAGAGCGAAAGGGGAAGTGAGACAGGGTGGAGGCCAGACAGAGACCGAATGCTGTCAGGAGAGGACGGCTTTGTGACTGTGTCGAGCGGCGGTGATGACGAGGACGAGCGGGAGGAGTTTCTGGACTGTCAGGACTTTTGGGAGGGCGGGGAAGCAAGAGACACTCCCTCTTCTCCAGGTCATGAGCGACGGATGTTAGAGGAATATGCTAATGAAGAGGAACTATCTGGGAGGGAAAAGAAGCCCAAGTACGTCTTTTGCGTGATCGGGCAAGCATTACCACAACCGACGCCTGACAGGATGTCGCCGTCACTCGCTGACCAGGAGGAGGAAGACGAAAGACACAACCTCCTTTCAGAAAGTCATCATCATAGCCACGATGATGTCAGCCGAGAGCCTCCAGCTGACCTGCGTCCGTCACCGAGGAGGAATGACGAACATGTGATGAACAGCTACCAGGAGGCTGACAGGAACAGCAGCAGGTGTACAGAGGACAGCCAACAAACATCTTCTCCACAAGACGATCCGAGAATGAGAGCGAGGAAAGCGGAGCACCCGTATGCCGAAATTGGGCCCTGTAAAAGGGACTCACAGACTGAAAAACTCCTCATGAAGTGGAGGGAAAAGAGTAAAGAAATTGAAGAGCGGGAAGGACTCTCTCCTCTCCCGAGGAATCCTTACGCCAATGTCTTCTCTCAGGTGACTTTTGAGCAAATTCTGCCAGCCTTAGAAGGGCTTAACGTTGAAGACATGAGCCCAGAAGAGAAAGAGGCCATTCGAATCCGAATGAGTGGCGCATGGAGCATGTCTGAGGAGCCTAAGCGGCATTCACAAGCCCCTCATCTTAAGTGGGCCAAAAGCGTAGTACGCGAGATCCTAGGACACTCGGGGGAGGACTTGACAGAGGACCCCAGCTCAGGAGAACAAGGACTCACTCAGGCTGAGGCGAGCCAAGTGGAAGAGGCTGCGCAGAGGGTGGCAGAGATGCACCTCCATAGATTGACAGAGGATGAGCTGCACTCCGAACCCGAGCCGCAGCTGGAGGAGGAAGAGCCCTTGGAGGTGGAGGGGCTGAGAGGTATGGGGCAAGGCCAGCAAGACATGCATGCTGACCAGCTCTCAGGCATGCATGCTGACACATCCGCATACACTCATGCTGACACATTGTTAGACACAGAAGGGAAGGAGGATCAAAACTCGGCAGTGAATAAAGAGTCTGAGCTTCGGCTTGATCTCCAGTCAGAGAAGGTAGCTGAGAAAATGGCTGAGGAAGTAGACGATGAGGTAAAGACGGCCGAGAACGAGAAAGAGGCGAGCAGACAGAAGGAAATGGAGATGTATTTGTCTGTGAGCAACACACTGTATAAGCCTAGCAGCTGCCCCATTCTCAATTATCAGTCTCAGTCAGAACTCCCCATGCCCTCCACAGAGGGTGATGATGATGAGGATGATGAGGAAGAGCTGTATGAGGCAGAAGAAGTAAGGGAGGATGAGGAGCCAGGTTTTCCAGAAGGTCAGGGCTCATCAAGCATAGAACCAGAAACTGATGAGTGTAGCACAGATGGAGCAGACCCGGAAGTGAGGAAACTGGGAGGCTCAGCTCTGACGAGTAGCTGCAGTTTCCGGGATTTGGGTCCCGAGGCCCGTTTGAGGAGACGGGGCATCCGTAAAACCATCGAAAGAAGAGACGAGGTGCTCTTAGAGGTGGAAGAGGAGGAAGGTGTTGCGAGGGACCGCAGAACTCGAATATTCGCTACAACAGGTAACCGAACGGGAGGCAGTCCCTGATTGTGATGATTTGATTTTCAGCTCACCAATCAGCACTTCCCGTTTTCTGAAATGATGCAATATAGGTGTCCCAAAAAGTCATCTAACATATGTTTGCTTAAATGAGCTAAAACTTTAATGAGATGTGTAGTAATTGTTTTTAAATAAGACATATTGTGCATTTTTTTAGTAGTTGAAATGGTTCCAATGGGTTCCAGCTCAACTCATACATTTGTCAAGAAACCCTAAAGATTAAGATCTGTAATATGCTTTTCTGCTGAAATGAGTCTGATTTGAGGAGTTGGCATGTCTGAGAAGATGGCGAATATCTGGTTTCTCTGAATCTCTTGCCATCGCCATTGATACGCCTTGGTTCATTTTCTTCCATTTTTTATTTTTACACTTTATAAGACCCTAAGATATCAATCAATATCTCAAATGTGGTAAACTTTACCACACAAACCCAGCTTGCAAGTAAGGAGAAGACAGGAAGGACTTCAATTTGCAGAAAAATACAAGCACAAGTACAGATACCAGTCACGTAGTTAGTCTTGTCTCAATTTTTTTGGGGCACCTTGTGTCATACTTGATTGTGATTTCATTTGTTTTGATCAACGTCCTAAAGCATCAAATTTCCCGAATCTTGCAACATGTTTGTTGCTCTATCACACCCCACAATTGAGGGTTGAATCTCACAGTTTCACTTCAACAGAGCACTCGATTGTGAGACGCATGCATCACAGGTAACGTTGTGGTTGGGTGGTGGGTGGAGCTGGGGGCACTGAAGGAAACCAAAAGCCGAGACGTTGATTGGAGATCTAGTATAGGCTGAGCATCCTGGATCAGTGTCACCAAAGTCCCTCTTACTAACTCAACTCCTCAACATTTTAATTTTTTACTACTTTACTATTTTGCACTCTAGTGCTTTGATGGGAATGTTGTACAATGTTTTGACGACTGGACACTTTCTTATTCCAGACGAAGATGATCGCAGTAAAAGTTGGGGAGAGGTGGATCTAAGGTGAGTCCAAAAAATCAACTTTAGAAGATGACACACATTCAGTTTTCTTGATGCTGAACACTACAGTAAAGAGTAATTTCAAATCACGCAGGGCATTTTTTTTGCGTTACAAACTCCTTGTGTTGTGTTTATTCAGGAACGTTTTGGACACAATTGGAAGACGGAAAAGGAATTCAAAGTTTTTCAGTGAGTATCTTCCCACTATCTTTGATATCACCTTTTGTTGATTAAACATGCTAAAACTAATCCAATCTGAGTCGAAATGTGCTCAGTAGCTAAATGTGTTTAAAGAAAAACAGTCTCCATCACCTTTGTGTAATTGCTGATCGCGCGAACAGTGATTAGTATCTGTGATTTGTAGTATTTCGTTTTCTGACCCTACTCTCCTTTCATCATGTTCTGACGTAGGCTTGCTTAGTTTAATATTTGTTTTTTAAAAACGCCACAAATGTCTCTTGGGCCGTACCTTGGATATCGCTACAGTACATAATGACCTAAGTGAAAGCGAATTGGTCTCGGTGCAAGGATGAATAAATAGTACTCCACAGTGAGAAAACATTCCACACTTGTTTTCGGCATAATTTCCTCATAAATCTTAATCGGCCATATTAGTTACTGGGTGTCGGGGCAACATGTCTTCAGATGTGTATCTGCGGCCTTGCGCGCAGACGGGAAAACCGTGACGCATGGGCTCATTTCCTTTCAATGTGTGTGATTCATCTGGGCAGAAACACAACTTACAACCCCCCCACCCCCGCCTCTTACCGCTCGCAGTTTAAACCTAAATGTCACAAATAGAAAGCAAAATAGTTTTTTTTTTTTTGACGAGCTAAACAAACCTGGGTGCTCTTGACTCACAGAGATGTTGTCAAAAATGGAGTGTGTGCCTGTACTGAGACATTGTGTATATATGTGTGTGCGCGCTACAGGCAGGTTTGCGCAAGCACTCATATCTACAAACTTGCGGGAAAAACAGCTGCATTTGTGACTGCATTCCAGCAAGTATGTGTAAATGAGATAGATAGATAGATAGCGCTATGTAGCTAGGTTACTAGCTATGTGGGTAGCTAGCTAGCTAACTTATAGTTGGGTAGATGCAGCAGTATGAGTAGCTACAGTATAGGTAGCTAGCAAGCTAGCTAACTTAACATTGTAGATATAGTTCAGCTGGGTTGCTAGCTATGTTGGTAGGTAGCTAGCAAGCTAGCTAACTTAACATTGTAGATATAGTTCAGCTAGGTTGCTAGCTATGTTGGTAGGTAGGTAGCTAGCGGAAAAAAACAAAACAAAACTATCATCCATCTAAAGAATTTAAAAAAAATCTAGAGCTCTATTAAATAGCCTAATTATACCACAGTCTGATATTTGTAAAATTAGTGCAAAGTATGAAGTATATTATTGATAGTGACATATTAAATGGTAAATTAATGGACTGCTATGTAACTGATGAATTATAATACCCTACACCAAATAGGCAGTGTTTGAAAAATCTGTTGATAGGATTAATGTGAATGTGTAGTAGTTCCAATTTCATATTGAACCTTGAAAAAAAAAAATTAAAATATTAAAATAATTTTGAACAACCCTTTTTTCCCTAACTCACCGCAACAGATCGCGCCCAACTCTACCAGCAGTACAGCGAGGCGGCCCAGAACTCTGAGATCCTGCGCCAGTCTCGCTCTGACGTCCTCTCGGTTGGCGAGGACAGTTCGGCCTCTCCCGGTCCGTCGCCGCCTCCGGCCCGCCGACCTCTCCCGCCACTGCCCCCCGTCCCGCATCCCCACTCCCTGTCCCACACAGGCTCCGTCACCAGCGTGAGAAGCTTGCCTCTGCCCGAGCCCCCGAGGAGTGAGGGCAGGCCCTCGTCCCCGCGCCTCTCCATCTCGCTCACGCAGTCGGCCACGCTCTGGCGTGAGCTGCCGGGAGTCAGGAGCAGCAACGAGCTGGAGGACCTGACGGAGGACAAGAGGCGCCTACAGGAGGTAAAGCGACACTTTAACGCATAAAGAACCATTTGGGGGTCTTACAAATATACAGTATGCGGGGCCCTTGGTTTCCGCATGTGCGTTTATCCTACTCTGGTTACAAGGCCTTCCAACTCTGAGAGAATTTTCCTTTAGGGCGTCGGGAAAGCATCTGAAAACAAAAGGCAAAAAGGTGTGTTATTAGATCCTCGTGACCAGGCTGTTTTTGTGCGTTATTTTACATCAGCAGCCACTGTTTCGCTTTAAACAAGGCGTAACCCAAAGTGAATCAATCGCCTGTTGTTAATATGACAGAAATACTGGACTTTCCCCATCCTTCTCCTAGCAGAAGAAGCAATTGCGTAAGCATTTATTTGAAAAAAGTCTGTCGTTTACCAGTTAACTTTTCAACACAACAGACAAGCTCACTTCCACATTTTTTTTTTTCCGGTCCATGTCAAAAACGCGTCACCAAGAGCAGATCAGGCATCAGTCACCACTGCCCGCATTCCTGTCACGAAGTTCCATGTTCCTCTTCTTGTCTCTTAAAGGTGCGATTTGAAGTGGTGACCTCTGAGGCGTCCTACTGCCGCAGTCTGGACATTGTCGTTGAGCATTTCGTAAAGTCCAAACAGCTGGGGGCGCTATTGACCACCCAGGATCGGAACTGGCTCTTTTCGCGGCTGGCCGACGTCCGTGCCATCAGCCACAGGTCAGACATGAGGCAGCTTTGTCAAAGTATATCTGTGGGCAACACATGATCTGCTCCATTCCATAATCATTATCATAGAGTCCTGTATGCAGTATTTGTTGCATTCATTTAGTTATTTTCTTCCTGGAATCTGAAAAAAATGAAATGTGTTCAATTCCTTAGTTTCTTGTCGAAGCTTGAGGAGCGGTTAGAGTCGGACATCATGCACTTTACGGTGTGTGACATCATCGCTCGCCACTGCCAGCGCTTCAAGATGGTTTATGTGCCCTACCTCACCAACCAGTCCTATCAGGACGCCACCTACCAGAGACTCATGTAAGAAATTCCTGATCATCTCATCATTGGACTTCTTGATGTCATTTGCAGCGCTTAAACTCTTCAACTCGTGGTTTTCTTTTAGGAATGAGAATCCAGGCTTCAAACGCATCGTGGAGAAGTTGGAGAGGAGTCCTGTTTGTCAAAGACTTCCCCTCCGTTCCTTCCTAGTCCTTCCATTCCAAAGAATTACACGAATTAAGCTGCTGGTCCAGGTGGGTTCCTGTTGATTCTTGACAGTCGTAAAACCTCGAAGGATCAACGCAGTCCGTTTTGAGATTATTCTTTCGATATATTTGGATTTGTAAGCCATTTTTTGAGGTATCCTGGTGTCAGGGATCTATGTTTGAAGTGTTTTAAAAAGACAAAGAAAAGTCTAAATCCAGTGTGTGTGACTTTCTAAGCACCCCTCAATTTGGATTTGAAACCCGAACTGTATAAAAATGTGATCGTTTGTATGCAAAAACTCTATTGTTCCCTTTCCAGAATATCGTGAAGCGAACTACTGCGGGCACTCCAGAAGCGATGCAGGCCATTAAAGCCCTGAGACTTTTGGAGAAGGTAAATTCCTTGTCTGCCAAAATCTTATCTAATCTTATCTTATCTTAAATCAAAGTCTTATCATACATGCAGTTTCATTGGCCAAGGAAGTGTGCGTTTTCTGACACCATGTAAGTCAGTGGCAGGCAAACTGTGCAAGTCTTTGAGATCTCTTGTTTTGTTTTTTCTCTATGTTGCTATGTTCTCTGTTTTTTTTTTCTAAACCAATGCTGTGCCTCTCCACTATAGAAGCAGATTTTTTTCCTCTCCTACTTCATTGTTTTTCTTTTTCATCTAAGAAAAAAAATATATAAAAAAAATAAAAAATCAGGGCACCATTTGGCAGGCTTCCCGGTCAATCTCCCCCTGTTGGTCATTGTTTTTTTTTTTACAATAAAATACAGATTAATCTCCTGATTATTCATATATATATATATATATATATATATATATATATATATATATATATATATATATATATATATATATATATTAAAATAAGAATAGAATAAACTAAAACAATTGCAACTGGAAAAAACAGTAAGAACAAATATTGACTGTTCGTGTGTGTTTTGGCCTCTTGGGGGCAGTGTGGTGCCGTGTATCCATGGTGTACACACTTAAAGTGAGTACAGAAGAATGTTGCAATTGAATTCTATTAAAATAATAATCGTTCTTCACACATTGGTAAGAATTTGTGCCTTAGGGTATTGTTATTTCATCTGTGGGTATGTTCTCACAAGATTTGTGTGTGGATATTCGTTATTTGAAAGAAAAACACTTCCCGAAGTAGATGCTAACTTCCTGTTAGAATTTGCTAACTTCCTGCTTGATTTAGGCTAGTGATGTTTTAAAAATGAAGCAAGTTTTGTATTGTGATGTGACTCTTGACATTGTGTATTTAGTTTTACAGTTAACTCCAACTGCGGTGTCATTAAAGGACGCTTAGGGACAACAGAATAAGCAGATTAACATACGCTACACATTTGCTAGTTGCTAATGCTACACAAGCAAAATGGTACATTCAAGGTTCTTTCACAGTGTCGGAAGCTTTCGTTTTCTTCGATAACGGTAATAAATAATAATTGGCCAATAATCGGCCGGGCCCTAATTGTGATTCCAGTTGCTCCAGAACATGTCAAGTTTTCGTTGACTAACAGACTTTTGTGCCCTCTAGCTGATCCAAGAAAGCAATGACAGCATCTCCCAAATGAAAAGCATCGAGTCGTTGGTGTGTCTGAGTGCCAAGGTGGACTTTGAGTGCAGGGTACATCAAATCTTTGGAATTTTTATGAGAATTCTCCGTGGATTAATGCTGACAACTGACTATATGATCTTGCCTGTTCCAGACGCTTCCTCTCATCAGTCAGTCTCGGAGGTTGGTACGAGAGGGACCAGTCACCGAACTGATGGATTTCTCCCTGAAGGAGACGGAGAGGAATATTTACATGCACTTATTCAACGACTACCTGCTGCTTTCACAACAAAAGGAGTGAGTCAGCGTTTTCTGTTACTGGATGACTGATTCATGCGTGACCTTAATGACCATTTACAACGTCATGTTCTAGACCCACCAGCCTTATCTTCTTCAGTCTTATCAGAGAGGACTTCCTTTCTGTCATTTGATTTGTTGTGTGAATGCTGAACAACATAGCAAAAGTTTTTATTTTTATTATTATTATTATTATTGTTGTTGTTGTTGTTGTTGTTGTTGTTATTATTATTATTATCCTCGCTTCAAATGACTCACAAAATCCAGGAATCCATTTTTACACATCCTAAAAAGTCCTGCTTTCACATAATTACAAAAAAAAAAAAAAAAAGTTCTCCATACTTTCGTACGGTTTTGCTCATTCACAGAACATCTTTTAAAATGACTTTTCACAATAAAATCCCTAATGTACCGCGCCTCTTCCAGAGGGGGCAGATTTACGGTGATCGACCACGCTCCTGTGGCGGAGCTGCGGGCAGAGAACTGCCGCGTCAAACTTCATTCCCTGCAGAAGAACCTGTTCAGGCTGCACATGTCGCACAAGTCGTTACTGCTAAGGACCGACACACAGTAAGAGACGGTGCCGTGCCATACAGTTACAAAATGCTGAGGGAATATACACTCATTTTTTTTCCTTTTTTTTTATTTTTTATTTTTATTTTTTATTTTTTTTTGGGTGTCTCTTTCAGAAGTGATAAGCTACGCTGGATATCCGCCCTTTCACGCCCTCACCCTGAAGTCGATTTTTCTTCCGCACAAGGTGAATGAATGTTTCTTGGTCTGCTAGTGCTGCCATTTCCTTAATGATTCATTAACTGTACGATACTGTTTGACTAAAATGACTAAAAAAAACGTACTTGTTAAATTGATTTAAAATGTTTCATCAATGTTTAATCAAAGGTAGGTATAGGGTGGGGGTGGTGGGGTTAGAACAACCATAACCTGCATTTAAAAGCATTTACACTCAGGGACGGTTTTACTTATTATGGCATCTTATTCCATTTGAGTGCAGCATAACAGGTAAATGCAACTGCACCATGTTTGCTTTGAACTCTGGGATCCACTAATTGATCCCGAGTTTGCAGACCTCAGAGTCCTACTGGCTTCATAGTCAATCATCCATCCATCCATCCATTTTCTTGACCGCTTATTCCTCACAAGGGTCACGGGGGGTGCTGGAGCCTATCTCAGCTGGCTTTGGGCAGTAGGCGGGGGACACCCTGGACTGGTTGCCAGCCAATCGCAGGGCACACAGAGACGAACAACCATCCACACTCACAAGCACACCTAGGGACAATTCGGAGTGCCCAATTAACCTGCCATGCATGTCTTTAGAATGTGGGAGGAGACCGGAGTACCCGGAGAAGACCCACGCATGCACGGGGAGAACATGAAAAGGCAGGAAGGGCAGAGCCTGGACTCAAACCCGAGTCCTCAGTATTGGGAGGCGTACGTGCTAACCACTCGTCTACCGTGCCGCCCTATATTCAATCAGCATTTCTTTAATTATTAATGGATTCAGAATCAAATCTATTTTCCACATTGAAATTATTTGGAAAATGCCATTAATTACACAGCCCCCACAATGAAAGGCAAAAGTCCTTGAAATGTATTCAAACAAACGTAATGAAAGAGTGTACAGAAATGAAGGGGATTTGTGTGTGCTGAATCTGAATATGTACCTTAAAGGGGCGTGGCCTAACAAGTGAAGTCAGCTGTTGGAGTCAACAGATGCTAAAGATGTGGCTCACAAGACGAGCCAAAATATTGACCAACAAGCAGCTGCTTGTAACTTGAAAAACTGGTGTCTCTACAGGACGTCATGCCATACGGTTTAAAATGTTGTTTTTTTTGTTGTTGTTGTTAGATTTCCCACAGATGCAGTGTATCAGAGCTGCGGTGGGCCAGCAGCCGGATGAGTTGTCATTAGAAAAAGCTGATATCATACTGGTGCACCAACAAAGCAGCGACCGTAAGACCATCTCAACTTCAAACCCATTCGAATTAGTGGCCATTTCCCCCCTCATTGGTTTCTTTCGCTTTCTCCAGATTGGGTCGAGGGCACCAGACTGTCCGACCGGCATCGCGGATGGGTCCCGGAGTCACATTTGGAACTGATCGGCAACTCCAGGGTCCGACAGCGCAATCTGTCGGACGCCCTCAAACTCACGACGGCCACGGCTGCGGTATGAGCGGGACGAGAAAAAAAAAAAGCGAGAGACTCGTGCAACCGCTTGCTTTACATTTCCTGTTGGGACGGATTGGAGACTCAACATTTGTGTCTCCGAATGTGCCTTTTAATCAAAAGAACAGTCTGCCTCTTTGGAGCAATGCAAGAGCACAGTCGATGAGGAGTGGACCTGTGGACTCTATGAAAAAACATTTTCCTCATCACAAACAGTGTGCGGCTATAATATGTGTTTTTAAAAAGCAAACATGTTTTCCAATAAATGTTTTAAGGAAAATAATACACTTGTATATCTACTAGAGTGGAAATAATGAGTTCATGACGCATGTATTACTGCAGCTCAAGCCCATGCATGCAAGCGACTTTGACAGGACTCAATGTAAAAATGTGCAACTTCTTAAATGTACAGGACATTTTAGGTACACAGTGAATAATATGTTTCAATAAATGCAGATTTCAATCATGTGAAAACAATGTGCAAGACTTACTGGAAAGTGTATTTATATAAACCAACTCACCTAATGAGATCCAGAAGCAGTGGGAACGTATTGACTATAATGATAGCTGTTTTTAATGACTGCATTTTGTGTACAGTTGCGTTTGAAAGTTTACATACCGTGGGGATATGTAAACTTATGAGCTCACGTTATGGTCAAAAAATGGTTTAATTCCCATAAAATCCCAAATAGTGTGGCAATTGTGATATTTTCAGAGCTTGAAGTTGAATGTGCATGTGAATTTTGGTGACGATTCACAGCATTTTTAAAAAAAATTTAAGTCATTAAGCAACGTTTATCTTTTGTATATTTACAGTTCTTATATGTTTACATTTACATACCCTTATGGTATGTAAAGTAATGTAAGTAAATATATCTCTCATGATGCAGTGCAGTCTGATCTACATCACTGACAACGGCCACAGCAGTACCAGTAAGCATTGGTGCATTCGTTGTAAATATTTTTTTTGAATGTAATTCGCCCTTTAAAGTTTTACTTTTTACCTTCTGAATCTGCTCAGGAATCCAATCAGTACAAGTTCCTTCACGCTGAGCCCAAAGTATGCAGCAATGCACGCAGAGCACGTAGACGATGGGGGCGTTATTCAAATTGTCCCGCAAGCGCCGATTGGCGGATTGTCCCGTCACTCTGTACAAACTGGGCGATCAATTGAGACCGTTTACCAATGAAATCACAGCATATCCTCCTGTAGTCAAATCTGAATGGCCGAGAAGTACTGTCAATCAACATGGCCACCTATGATTGGCCAGAACTATTGTAGGCCGACCGGGTGTCATTTGTTGTTGTTTTCGTGGAGCGGAAGACGACAGTCGACATATTTAAGATTCTGTTGGACTCCTTAAATTCTCGGAAACAGTTTATTTAAGCGATACATTTCTTTCTACAATAGTTAATGTGTTGAAACGACAAACAAGCGGGTTCTTTTGAAGTTGCTCTGAATTTGATCGGACCGTATTTTAGCTGTCTTGAAGGTAAGTAAACCAGAAACGACGACTGAAGGCAAAGCTAGCAGCTGGTTAGTTAATGTTACTAATTTTTTACTAACTGTACCACAATGTAGACAACTAGTACTGAACATGCCATCTAACCAAATCCGATAACGTTGTTTTTCGTAACCCGGCTGTCGAAGAAAGGCTAACAAGGTGTCAAGTTCAACGCGGCTGTTGTGACGTGACGTGGCATTGATATTGCTCAATTAGCTATCGATTATTATTTTTTTCCTTGCACCTTTTCGACCCACCGCGTGAAAATACGAGATAAGTGGCTGGCCTGAACCGCTTGAGGAGGAAAAAAAAAAAGGCTGTTTCGAGTTACACTTTGTTATTGTTTACAGCATTTTTTCCCCCCGCCCACGCCCGAACATGAGAAGTGAACCCCTGTTATGATAATGTGCCACATGGGTTCATTCCATAAAGTGTTCATATGATTTTTTTTTTCTTTTCATTTTGTTATTGCATATTATCAAGTAGCTCACCACTAAAAGATAAAAATGTACAGGCGTGCCTCATGTCTCACGACAGACTTGTCATGTGGTCTGTCACTTGATGAATGAATGTACTGCTTAGTGATGTCATCTCATTTGTCCGCCCAGTAAATAAAGCACTCGTCTGTTAGCTTAAAAAAGCCTTAAAGGTTTTTTTCTTGTGTCGTTATGTAAAGATGGCGAGTCAGTACCAGCGCATGGTACCGCTGGAGGTGAGGAAAGCGGAAGGAGAGCGTGTCCGGGCCAAGCATCCTGACAAGATACCGGTCAGAATAACAGCAAATTTGTATTTTGTAGATTACAAAAAGCAATTAGACTGACTGTTCATTTTTTTTTGTCTCTTTCTTAACAGATCATCGTGGAGCGAGCCCAGAGGTCACGAGCACCTGACCTGGATAAGAAGAAGTACTTGGTGCCCTCAGATTTAACAGGTCCATTTAACATGTATTGCACTTTGTAAAACAAACATATTGCAAAAACATAACAGAAGAGAATGTAAAAATATAAGCAAAATGTGCGTCAGGATTTCATACTCCAATCAATGTACATTAGCATTTGTGTGCCCTCCGATTTGTGCGCTTTGACCACCAGGGGGCAGTACAATACAGACATTCATATTATGAGAAGATGAGTTTCACAACTAAGTAACCCAAGTAAGCTGTGGTATATATATTTGATGCAAATTTGCGAATGCCAAGCATTTGATTTTGTTCTTTTAATATAAAGGTTAATAAATCATATATATATTTATATATATATATATTTTTTTACAACTAAGTTTAAAAATAAGCATGAATTATGTTATTATTAAAATAAACTATTTAACCCTTTTAAATACTTTAAATATTTTTTTACGCCATCCACAAATGACCCTGGCCCATCTGTGCCTTAAAATAAAATAAAATAATAATAATAATAAAATCAAATAATAATAAATGATGGCCCTTGTGTACAAAAGTGTACACACCCCTATTCTCCATCATCCATTTCCTTTCTAATTGCACAAAACAAAATGGCCTCCGCTGATGATCTCACATTGCTTCTTGCCGTTTGTCTGTCCCCCTCAGTGGGCCAGTTGTGTTTCCTCATCCGCCAGCGCGTGTCGTTGAGACCAGAGGAGGCGCTCTTCTTCTTCGTCAACAACTCCCTGCCGCCCTCCAGTTCTCCGCTCTCTGCAGTTTACGAGGTAACCCTCAAGTGGTTAGCGTGTCTGACTCATAATTCTGATGTTAATTGGACAGTTTGGCATCTTCAATGAATTTAGCATGCATGTTTTTGTCACTTGGGAGGAAGAGAGTGAGCACTTGCTTCAACCTATTACTTGCTTTCACAGATGAAAAATTGAAAAAAAATATAACAAAAATAATGACATGTGTTATTTATGTCTAAACATGTCTGGAAAGACAATCCTTAATAAATGTAATTAAAAATAAATGGTAATTAATCAGGTAGTTCTAGTTTTAGGCAGTGGAAGTTTATTTTCCATGGTGAGAAAAATGTATCTCGTGTTGCGTTTACGTTCCAGGAGCACCATGAAGAAGATTTGTTTCTCTACATGACCTACAGCAACGAGAGCGTCTACGGCGCCTGAAGGGAACGCGACGCCTGGATGGCGAGAACGAGCGTGAGGGGAGACGGGAGACGCCATTATTAATATTACTATAATAACGTATGAGAAATCGCACGCTGGGGGAAAAAAAAAAGGCTAACGGTTGCAGTTTCATTTATTGTTAAAACGTTTACTTTTTTTTTTCTTGATTCCTTACCTGGAAAATGAAAACTGAAAAAAAAAAGCAAGAAGTGTTGGAAAAGGAAGTTGAACTTGACTTATCTCTCCCCTCATCTCTATATTTTTGTATTTAATGAACATATTTTTATTTTTTTTTTGTATATGTAAATGGCGCAATCTTGGAGTTTTTTTTTTGTGGCAAATAAAGACAGCAAAAGCATGTTAATGAGCGGTTTATTTTAGCATATCGTGTCCCGTACCACTTTTGCGCAATGCTTCTTCCTTTGCCCCGGATTCGCTTTTAATTTTGAGGAAGGCCAAGCACTAAAAAGAATCTTAATAAGGGGAAGTATTCAGTCTTCAAAGAACAGCTGAAGATTGGACACGTCTGGGAGCATTGTTGTTTGTTTTCCCTACTCGATTCCACATTTTCAAGGTCAAACTTTCACTTTGTTGCACCTTTTTTTTTGTCAGTTGCGATTTGCGCTCGTGCGCCGATAGGTTACGCGGCTTTTATCAGCTATTCAACCCCATCGAGTCTCCTTTTTCGAGGAAAGCGAAAGTTATCCCAAGAGACGAAAGGAATCATGGAGATGCAGGACGTCGCCGCCAAGAAAAAACAATGTGAAAAGGAGAAGGCAGCAAAGGAACCGATGTTGGAAGTCAAAGGTCAAGGGAACCCGTATACACTTGCCGGCGGCCCATCTTGTAAGTAGAAAATGTCTCTGGAACAAAACCTGTAAAGTCACACATACACTTTTTTTTTTTTTTTTTTTTTTCCATAATTAAGTTTGATAATATTTCTTACGGAAAATTACTTCTAGTTTCTGTTCAAAAGTGTCCTCGTTATTTTTGTTTTAGCCGCAGAGGAAGCAGAACCAGACGACTATACGGGACTGAAAAAGCCGTCGGAGGATATCTACTCAAACATTTCGGAACCAGCTAAGCAACCAGGTATACCTAACGGCACATCTTGAAGTGCATCCGCAATTTAAATAAATAAAACCGACTTCAGTGTGCCTGAGAACGTTTTAGGTCGATCTTCTCCATCGGTCTTTCTGTGGCTGATGAAATCGATTTATGAGAAATGGACAAACACGAATTTCTTAAAATAAAAGGCTGCTGACATTTGAGATAAAAGAATCAAAAGCAGAAGTTGCGGGTTTCTGTTGCGTGGCCAAATTATGGGTGTAGCTTTTTATGATGAATTTACCATTTTATTTCATTTTCATTAGTTTCATTTGAAGTTATTTATTGATATAATTTTGTTTTATAAGCGTATTCTTATACAAGAAACTCCATTTGACAATCCACAGCATTTTATTAAATAAAATGAAAAAAATGACAAAAAATAAATGGGCATATATTAAATGGGAGGGGGGGAAATGCATACCTTACTTAGTGTTGATAATTATAAATTATGCATTTTATTTGAACTTTCTAATTAGCTTTTTGGTGGTAAAGCCTTCAGAATTACAATATAAAGGACCTTTTCTTACAAGGTTTGCAAATGAAATATTCTATTGTGTGAAGGCTGAATGTTCTTCATATTTTTTTTTTAATTACTCACACTGTTTGTTTGTTTGTTTGTTTGTTTTTTTAAACATGCATCTCCTTCCACATAATTCATCCAGTTCACATCATAGAAAAAAAAGAAAGAAAAAAAGGCAAAATTAACATTTTACGTCCAGTTTCCACATATTGACTGATTCAACCATTCCAACGTCAACATATTTATCTCATTTCAGGTCAATCCAAATAATTCCACAGCATTCCACATTCTTAAATCTTTCAGCCTTCACACGTAATTTGTCCAGAAGTTGCAAATGTCTCGTATTACAATTGTATCAATTATCTTCAACATAAACATGTTGTTGTGGCTTGACTCCCTTCATGAATTAGTTACAACCTGAAAGAAACATGTAAGATGTTCCGGGAATTCGATACGAGCCGTCTAAATGTTGCAGTCGGACACAAAGTTGAGCCACTCGGACACTTTGTGCATTTTGCGCCAAGAATGTTGCAGACAACAAATCTGGTTTCAACCTTATCAGGAGAGGAAGGTTGGAAAGTTGTCGCTGGCTTGGAATATGGAATATCTTGGAATATCTCCAACTCATTTTTTTTTTTTTTCTGTACCTCTTACCAGTCAAAGAGGGTCAAAGTGCGAGGAGGCCTTACCGAGTTGCATGTTTGATCCTGACCGTGCTCTGCTTTGTGCTGCTGCTGGTCATCGTCGTCCTCCTCGTGAAAAGTGAGTTTCGCCAGTTACTCCCGTTACAGATGAGGTTTTGTTCACATGATTTCATAAAATACATAAATAAATAACATCAAGTAAACACGAAACACATGCCCACCCATAAATGCATGGGATTTTTTTATTTTTTTTTAAATGACTTTTCAAACCATATTTTCATGACGTGTAATGGGAAGTTTGAATTTGATTGAACATGTAAACATAACATAGAAACCTAAACAAATAGCAAGTAAAAATTAAGAGAAAGAAAAAAAAAAAAAGGAACTTAGCCGAGAATTCAAATTAGTATATTTATTTATTTATTTATTTATTTATTTATTTATGTACTCAACCAGGGTTATTAACTTATTATAGTTTTGGAATTGATTTTTTTTTTTTTTTTTTTTTTTTTTTTTTATCAGTTAGTTTTAATTAGTTTTCAGGGTGGTTCTGTTAGTTTTTATTAGTTTTGTTTAATAAATGCTTAGTTTAATTTTTAGTTTCAGTATTAGCTTTAGTTTAAAAAAAATGTGTATTGTGTGCAATATTAAAAAAAAAAAAAAAAAAAAAAACACCATTCGAGTGACATCATCTGAAGGTGCTTTTCTATTGGCTGCTGATAGATGACGTCACTTTCGCGTGACACACTTTCAAACATCCTTATTCCGGTTAATATCAAAATAAATCTACTTAAGACATTATTTAAAAACGAAGGACATTTTTACTATAATTATAGTTAGATTTAGTTAGTTACGTAAACATAAAATGCAGTTTCAGTTAGTTTTCATTTTTTAAAAAGCATTTTTGTTTTTATTTTATTTTAACAAAATTGGTTTTTGAATTTTAGGTTTTTTTGTTTGTTTGTTTTGGGTGTTTTTTTTGGTAATTTTTAGTTAAATAAATTAATCTTGTCATCAACTTTATTTATAAAGCACCTTAAAACAATCATCACGGAATAAAAAAATTAGTCATTGCAATAAAGACAGATAAAAGAAAATAACAAATTGGTTAATAAAAGTAGGTCAGTGAAGAAGTAAATAAAAATAAAGTATGAATGAATTTATAACACAAGCTGAAAATAAATATCTTAAGTAGGTAAGTAAAAAAGTAAATGCTACTTGATGCTAATACCTCCGCCCGGAACCTTTCACTGTAATTTCAAGTGAAAGCTGGATCCCCCGCCTGCCCCGTGAACCCGGTGAGCTCGGTTCCGTCAGCGTGCAACGTGGAGCAATGCAGGCCTTTCACTCCTCAACAACGAAACCAATGTGAGTGCGTGGGTGGGATGGATGAGTATTTTGGGCATTTATTTGACACCCTCACATCGTCCCGCTTTAGGTTACTGCTGCCACCAGTGCCCCCCCGGCTGGGTGAGGCTGGACCAGTCTTGTTTCTTCTTGTCCACGTTCACGTTGAGCTGGGACGAGAGCCAGAAGAACTGTTCCGTGGGGGGAGGATTTCTGGCTGTGGTCAACAGCCAGAGAGTTCAGGTGGTTCTCACGCCGATTATTGCTACTCATTGCTACCTCCTTGGCACCACTGATAACAAAATAATTGGATTGTTTTTGTTGTTTGAATGGCAATGTGGAATTTCTATTCCAGACCTTTCTGACTCTAAACGGGAACCGCATGAAATACTGGATCGGTCTGCGCAGCAGCGGGGCTAAGTGGACCTGGGTCGACAACACCACACTGCAACAGAGGTGATGGATCGGTGGATATATAGATAGATGTCCCAAAAATGTTTAGGCAGTGCTATAAAATAATAGTGGCCACAAAAAAATATTGATATATTTGCCCCAAGTTTGGGCATTTTCCCCCTATGTGAAAATGTCAAATTTGGGGCAAAATATCAATATTTTGTAGCTCGCTTTTGTTGCCAGCGGTTAAGACATTAATGACTGTGTGCTTAATTATTTTAGGAGGAGAATGGCTAAATCACTTGCAACAAAAGTGAGTACACCCCTTAGTGAAATGTCAAAATAGGGACCAATTAACCATTTTATCTCCCTGGTGTCATAAAATTATGGTGAGCGCATATGAGGCCCAACCTGTTTCACAATGGGGGGATGTCACCAAATACATTACATACGATTACAATTATTAGATATCTGTAATTTACTTCAATATTTATTTGTCTCTAAATTGGAAAAAACAGATATCTTGTACTTTCTACTCATTTAGTTGAAGGCTTAGAATTAGCTAGCTAGCGATCTATCTTATCTCTCTTATCTAGTTTATCTAGCTAGCTAGCTACTCTAGCTAGCTAGCTAATCTATCTAGCTAGCTAGCTAGCTAATCTATCAATCAATCCATCTAGCTAGCTAGCTAATCTATCTATCTAGCTTTAGCTAGCTAGCTAATATATCTAAACCATCTAGTTTTGTCAGTTTGTGCTGTAAAATAATGGTGGCCAGTGGCCACAGTAAATGTTGACACTTTGGGACCAAATTAGACATTTTCACCTCGGGGTTTACACACTTTTGTTGCATTTTGTTTGTTAAGGGGACAGTACCCTCAAGCTGGACACGAACCTCTTTACAATTTGATGTGAAAGACACAGTGTACACTCGATGAGTATTTCCATAGTTATCAAGTAAAGTTAGATTTTTATTTAATTCTTTTTTTTTTTTTTTTTTTGCTTTGTAGCTACTGGGGAGCCAGGCAGACATCGGGAGATTGCGGGATACTGAGCAGCAACGATCATGCCGAGAACAACTGGATGAAGTCGCCTTGCAGCTCGTACACCTACTACATCTGCCAAGTACGCCTCTGAACAGCAGATCGTCAGGTGCATCGTTACGTGCGCGCAAAATGAAGCCTTTTAAGCGATAGATGTTCTGCCAGTTGATACATCGCGCTGTATGTCGTTCATAGCAGCTTTGCTTTTGTAGTACACGCTTAACATTTAGTATCTCATTGTTTGACATACTTTTTAATGTAAATGCTTTCAATTGCAGTAAGCTCTTAACATTCAACATTTTGAACAGGATTGAGGAAGTGTAGACATATATTCGCCTTTTCAAACTCAGAAAAAAAAAATCAATTAATGAATTCAATGTTAAGTCATTGAAACAAAATTTTGTGGTTCGGAATGCAAGTACATTTGGCATCAGTAAATAAACATGCTTTATGTTTTTATTATTTTTAAATAAAATACATTTGAAAATTACATTATTTTTTTTAAATAGAATATTACATTTGAAAATTACAATTACTATGACATTTTTATCCACAATTTGCAAGAAAAAATATGTATTCGTTCATCTCTCTCTTCCACATATATAACAGGCAAAGCAATTACAACTCATTCGCTGCCAATGACGTCTATAACCGTCAATGCCAGCGAATGAGTTTGTCAGTATTTTTTTTCTTTGTGTCGTCAGTAAATTCACACAAGATCATCACAATTTCTTTTTTATTTGGTGATGTTATAATGTTAAATGTGTGGCTTGGCTGAGTAGTTTGGAAAGGCCATTGAGTGTATGCTACTCGATACTGTATCAGTTTTAAATACAATTCCAGGTGCCTTAATCTAATTTGGTATCTTAATATAATCTGCGATTTAGATTTTGCTTCAATAAAGTTTTATTATCATATAAATATGTTTGTGTTGCACTATACTTTTCTGCTATATGCCGCTATAAAAATAAGATACTCTTCTCTCCAGTGTAATACTGCAAGAACAATTGCACAATTTTACTCTAAAACCAAAAAGAGAGAATATGAAGTCATTCACTGGCTGTGTCTAGACAAACTGAATGTCTTGCTCGTCGTCCTCGGGCTCCTCCATCTCAACCTGGGTACCCAAAGCACTTTGGCGAATCAGCTGCCAGCCCGTCATGGATCTCCTGTTTCTCGGTCGGACCTTGAGGTTCAAGTCGACCTTTTCGCTTCCTTCCTTCTCTTCTTTTTCGTCCTCCCGTGCCAACACTTTAATGTATCTGCGCATCTTCTGCATCAAGGGGTCGTTCCTGTCCTCGACACTGGAAAGCGAGTCGCAGATCAGGCTTTGTCCAATCAGATTTCAGCTTCTATGTTGCCATGTCAATCTAATCTGCCCACCAGAATGTAACAAACCTATTTTTAAAACAGAACTCGTTATTTAAACAATCAGTTTTTAGATTTGTCCGCAGAGGGCCAGCGAACTGGCCCACCAGAGCTTCGCTATTTTTCTGTTTTCTGATTGGTTGCTCAAAACAAGTCTAGTTTATAAAATGTGAGCACACTTTTCTTTTTTTTTTTTCCACGTCTTTGTTGCGCACGTCTTACCGGAGGTACCAGCGCTCGGTCAGGCCGTAGCTGAGCCCGCACACGCCAAGTCGGGGCCAAAGACAGCGGGGCAGCCTCCTCTCCAGCATCAGCGTAGTGGCCACCACCTGCACGGCGGTTACCATGACAACGCAAGAGCCGCCGAAGCATTTAATCGAGCTGTCCAGCTCGTCGACTCTCACCTGAGTCCTCCAGAGCTCGTCCCTCTCCTGGGCCACCCGCCAGTGGGTGTCGCTCATCATGGCGATCAGCAGGTTGAGCAGGAGGATGTAGGAGACCACGGAGAAGGCGCAGTGCAGCACGTGGACGATAGGGGGCGTGGTGAAGCTGTGGTCCACCGGCAGGTCGATGAGGCCCACGCTGAGCTCAAACTGGGAGAAGAGCGTGATGGGGAAGGAGCGATACGCCGGGATGGACTCTGGGTCCTGAGTCATGTACACCATCCACAGGGCTGAGAGGTCAAACGGAGGGTAAAGACTCTTTTGCTCATATTTAATAGTGATAATTGAATGTTAGAATAGAGGCACTATTGCTCAAAAGTTAGTACACCCATCATATATTTGTAAATATTCCGTTATATTGTGTCTTTTTGTGGGTCAAAAAGTACAAAATGTAAAGTGACACTAACTACTTACATTGTACACTAACTGAGCCTATTTTACTGTCACTGGAAATAATTCGACAGCCAGTAATGTCTAAATGCAACAAAAGTGAATACACCCCGACGTGTAACTGCCCAAATTGGTCTCAAAATGTCAAAATGTTATGACCACATACTGGATTTTTTTCCTTTTTCTTTTTTTTTTGTAAACAAAATAAAAGCCTTACTATACATGGTCATTTTTTGATAGAATTTTATTTTTTTTTAAATACATAATGATTTTTTTTTTCTTACAAAATAAAAGCCTTACTATACATGGTATTTTTTTTTTAAATACTAGTAATAAAAGCCTTCCTATACATGGTCATTTTTTTTTAATAGAAAAAAAGCCTTAAAATAAATGATTTTTTTTTTTTTTTTTTTTTTTTTTACAAAATAAAAGCCTTACTATAAATTGTATTTTTTTTTTAACAAAATAAAAGCCTTACTATACATGGTCTTTTTTTTAATAAAAAAAAAGCCTTAAAATACATTATTATTATTATTATTATTATTATTTTAAATATATTTATTTTTATGGGTGTGCTCACTTTTGTTGCGAGTGGTTTAGACATCAATTTACATTGCCCCTTCAAAATAATTTGTCAATCATTCGTGTCTACCGGTAAATGCAACAAAAGTGAGTACACCCCTAGGTGAAATGGGTCCCAAAATGTCAATATATATATATTTTATTTTTTTAGCAAAATGTCATTACTTCACTGCTGTCTCATGAAAAGATGACAAAATACTGTCAAAAACGTGAGGCGTGTACTCACTTTTGTGAGATACTGCATGCTTGCAACGGATATACTCACAAGCTGAAAAGCCGAGAAGTACAATGAAACTCAGCCACATAAACTTGGTCAGGTCTCCAAATATAATCTGGGAGGAAATGAGGACAAGGATGCGATCGTGAGAACCATAAAATGTGAATGCAGGTGCGTCAAAAACCAACAAAAAATGCAGCGAGCGTTATTGAGCAAAATTCTGTTAAATAATTGATTTAGTTTAAGTTGGTCTTGAATCTAAATTTGTTGCATACACTAAATCTAAAAAAATCCAGGGTTGGTTGTTGTTTAAATCTTTCTAATTTAATATAATTAAAAAACAGGTTGTAATTATTTTATTTCAATGAATGAACATGAAAATTACATTTTCATGATTAAAAAAAAAATAAAATTAAAAAATTAAAAATCAGTAGCATTCTTGCGTGAGTCAGTTTTTTTTAAATAAAATAAAATAAAAAAATCTCTCGACATTTTCTTGCCATTGACATTTTTGTTTTTTGTTCATACCTTCTGGATCATAATCACGTACGGGCCGAGCATTTCAAAGCCGCGGGCGAAGAACATGACGTTGCTCCAGCCCAGCACCAAACACACGGCCATGACCTCGGCCTCGCCCTGCACGCCGCACGCTCGCAACACGCACAGCAGCATCACCAGGCACGCGTAGCTCACACTGCAACAACACCGTTACGAGCGGATTATAATCCATACGAACGTAAGCGGCCATTTTTTGTTTGATTTTTTTGAACGTACAGGATCACGTGGAAGGGGCCGCCCAGTGCCGTCTGACCAAAGTAGCGCTTTGCTCCCACTCTCAAGATGTCAGGGATCTGATAACGGGGAAGAGGGATTGACAGCAAAAGTGTCCGTATGTGGAGTGGATATAAAAAGTCTACACACCCCTGTTTAAATGCCAGATTTTTGTGATGTAGAACGTGACGGATTATTTCAAACATGTTTCAACCTGTTCAACTCAAGTGAAAAAAAAAACATCTTTTCCATAGGGAAAGTAAAAAATAAACAATTGAGATGTAGTTGCATAAGTGTGCACACCCTTTTATAACTGGGGATGTGGCTGGTTTTTCTAACCCAATCACAAAAACCTGGCTTTGAAACATGCTGTGTAGACTTTTTATATACATCATAAGTACACAATAGCCGCATACTTCCAGCAACAGGATGACCAAAGCTCCCAGGACACTGATGATCTCTCCTACCAGACGCAGGTTGTCCGCGTATGTCACATAACTTTCCTGAGACATGGAGGGAGATTGATGGTCAATTTGCGAGCGCTATAGAAAATAAATGCACGTGCGCTTTTGTATTTTAAGCTGCCAACGGACATGCAGCGTCTTCTGGACTCGAATAGTTTTATCCAAATCTGATGATGTGTAGTTCTCTGGAACGTCCTTTAGGGGGCGATATGTGCAACACAATGTGAACATTCCAATGTAGAGCAGGTAGAAAATCATCAGGAGTCTGGAAAGATGACGTTTAAAAAAAAACAAAAAACATAAGTCTGAAGTAACACTAAACAAATGTACAGCTGTTTACGGTATACCTGAAGTAATGCTTCCCATATAGGTTCCACTTGAGGCTGACCAGCTGCCTCACAGGGGTCACCTCCAGTATTCGCCTTGCCTGGAGAACAAAATATATTGACTCATCCCATCCGTTCGTCCATTTTGATATCTTATCCCCTAATTTAGAAGACTCAATACAACTAACGCTGCACCTCTTTTTGCGGACTTCCCACAATCAGCTCCAGCACCGACACGCTGTCGGCCCACGAGTCGATCTCGCTCAGATCGTAGAGGTGAGAGGTCAAAGGTCCCAGACTCCACTGGACCAAGCGCCTTTTGTTCACTAGGTGCTGAAAGGCCTGCGTTAAGACGAGGAGAGAAAGAATTCATCTCTTTTTTTTCTTTTTTTCCTTTTTTTTTTTTAATTAATGAAACGTGGCAAACATCAGCTAGATAGACATAGGACGGACGGATAAATAGATAGATAGATCTATCTATCTATCTATCTATGTAGCTAGTTTACTAGTTGTGTGGGTAGCTACAGTATAGGTAGCTAGCAAGCTAGCTAACGTAACACTGTAGATATAGCTAAGCTAGGTTGCTAGCTATGTTGGTAGGTAGGTAGCTAGAAAAATTGAATAAAAAAAAGTGATAATCTAAAGAATATATTAAAAAAAAGAGCTATAGATCTATTCAATAGCCTAATTTTATCATAGTAGTACAGTAAACAGTAGTCTATTTGTATAGATATACGAGCTAGCTAGCTAGCTTGACAGATAGGCTACTGTATATCGTTACCTAGCTAATCCCAACCCCAAAATGAGTAGAACGTTTTTCAATTTAGAGACAAATAAATATTCAAGTAAATTACAAGTAACTAATAAATGTAATTGTATGTAATGTATTTGGTGACATCCCGCCATTGCGAAACAGGTTGGGCCTCATATGCGCTCACCACGGTGTTTCCTTCTTTGGCCGCCAGTTTGAAAGGCGTGAGGCCTCGGGAGTTGGGCACCATATCAAGCGGCACCGGCTGGTCCAGCTCTGCATCGCGGGCCATTATTAGGTCAATAGCTTGGCATGCAGTCGTCTTGTTGGGCTGCAGGACTAAAATGTGAAGCACCGTGTTACCTTTGAAGGGAAGAAGACACAATTAAGACTGTGAGTAAGTGACAAGTAAGGCTGTGATTTCTTTTCACGGCATCACACAAACCACGATAGTCTTGGACCCTGGTGCTGGCCCCCGCGTTGATGATCATGGAGATGATGTCCTCATTGCCGGCACATGCGGCAAAAGAAAGAATGTGTTCCCCTGAGGACATTAGGACAAGAGTTTTCTGTTTACAAACTGCACACTAACATCTTTACATTGTAGCAAACTGCCATGAGGAATGTACATACTTTTGTGATATACTGTACTTGCGCATCTTTACATCATCCTCCATTTTGAATGATGTTGTTTGTGAAGTTATTACCAATCGTTCAATGAATACGTCCACAGTGTGTACAAAGTTTCTCACCATAGTATAAAAGTCCTCCAATCCTCTTTCGGAAGTAGAGGCCAGTGACTCTGGGCGTGGCCGCGTCCGCCCCGCGACTGACCAGGTGATGGACCAGGTAGAAGTTTTGATTGACGACAGCAATGTGGAGAGGAGTGACACCTTGGAAGAGGTCGGAGGTCATGGGCTCGTTGATGAGCTCGGGGGCGCCGTCAATCAGGGCCACCGCCGCGTCCAGGTTGTCGTCCATGGCGGCCACGTGGAGCGCCGTCTCGCCCAGAGCGCCTGAAGCACGACGAGGCACGTTTGTATTGGTCGACGGGTGGACAGAGAGACAGGTGTACAGAGAGACAGGTGTACCTCTCTCAAAGATGTCGGTGGTGGAACAGCCGAGCAGCTTCTTGATGCAGCCGGCGCTGTTCTTCTTCGCCGCGTAGAAGAGAGGAATGTCAGTGATGCTGGAAGATAACGTTTTTCACATTGCACATAAGCATCTGATGAAATTATGTTTTTTAAAAAGGACTCAAAATAATAAACACCCAACCATACCTCATTTTCTACACTGATCATTCGTTACTGTACTCAGTGGCGTTGTTTAATTACTTACTTGGTTATATTTTTTAAATAATAATAACAACAAATAAAATAAATAAATAAATAAAAAAAGGCTTACTGTACATGGTCATGCCATGGTCAAGAATTTATTTATTTTTTTTGCAAAATAAAAGCCTTACTATACGTGGTCATTTAAAAAAAAAAAAAAAAAAAAAAAACCTTACTATACATGGTCATTTTTTTTTAATAATAATAAAAAAAAAGCCTTACTATACATGGTCATTTTTTTTAATAAAAAAAAAAAAAAAGCCTTACTAGTATACATGGTCATTTTTTTTAATTAAAAAAAAAAAAAAGCCTTACTATACATGGTTATTTTTTTCATTTAAAAAAAAAAGCCTTACTATACATTGTCATTTTTTTTTTATATTAATAAAAAAAAAAAAAGCCTTACTATACATGGTCTTTTTTTTTTTAATTAAAAAAAAAAAGCCTTACTATACATGGTCATTTTTTTTTAATAAAAAAAAGAAAAGCCTTACTATACATGGTCATTTTTTTCATTTAAAAAAAAAGAAAAGCCTTACTATACATGGTCATTTTTTTTCATAAAAAAAAAAAAAAAAAAGCCTTACTATACATGGTCATTTTTTTAAATAATAATAATAATAATACTAATAAAAAGCCTTACTATACATGGTCATTTTTTTTTATTCTTAAAAAATAGTTATACTATACATCGTCATTTTTTTTTTTATTAAAAAAAAAAAAGCCTTACTATACATGGTCATCTTTTGATAGATAAAGCCTTCAAATACATGGTGATTTTTATTTTATTTTATTTTTTTACAAAATAAAAGACTGACTATACATTGTCTTACTATACATGGTCATTTTTTAAAATAATAATAATAATAAAAAGCCTTACTATACATGGTCATTTTTTGATAGAAAAAAAGCCTTCAAATACATGGTGATTTTGTTTTATTTTTTTTTTTACAAAATAAAAGACTGACTATACATTGTCATTTTTTTTTAATAAAAAAAAAAAGCCTTACTATACATGGTCATTTTTTTTATTTAAAAAAAAAGTCTTACTATACATGGTTATTTTTTTATTTTTTGTTAAAATAGCCTTACTATACATGGTCATTTTTTGATAGAAAAAAGCCTTCAAATACATGGTGATTTTTTATTTTTTATTTTTTTATAAAATAAAAGACATTGTCTTAAAAAAAAGCCTTACTATACATGGTCATTTTTTTTTATTAAAAAAAAAAAAAAAAAGCCTTATTATACATGGTCATTTTTTTTTTTAAAAAAAAAAAAAATAGCCTTACTATACCTGATTATTTTTTTTTATATTAAAAAAAAGGCTTACTATAAATGGGTTTTTTTTTTCATAGGAAAAAAAATGGACAAAAGTTAAAATGAAGAGCAATTTTGCTCAAATTAGTTAATTTTGAAAATGGAAAATATTCATGTACCGTAGTTAGACTTGAACAGGGGTGTGTAGACTTTTTACATGCACTATAACTGATAATAAAAAAGATTTTTTAAGCCTGAAACAGACTTCATACCACTTGGTGTGCATCAGAAAGGTCTCGTCCAGCATCTCGTTCCATCCTTTCTTGTTCTGGAGGCGAAACTTCAGCTGACCCCACCAGTGGTTGAGCTCGCTGGGAGCCGACCTGGCCAGCGCAGGCGACATGCTCGTCCACAAAAGAGGCGCCCAAAAGTCTCAGAAAGGGGAGGTGAGTTTTGTTTTATACCAGCCAGTCGCAAGGGAGGAGACACCTGTGAGGGCTTGATTGAGAGCGACAGGTGAGACAGTACGAGAAGTGACGCTTGACCTGAAGTCGGGAATCAAACTTGAAATGAGAGCAATTCACGGCAACATAACAAAGACCCTTTGAAAAGACGTGAACTCTTTCACGTTGTGATTTTACCACATTTTTAAAGTGAATCCTTTGGTACTTTCCGGCAGCCTGCACCAAAACCCGCATGGCCGCGATGGCAAATCCTGCAGCATCATGACAGCTTTCAAGAGCAGCTTTTTTGGGGGGAAACCAGTTTGGAATTTGCAAGCGTTTCAATCAGATATGAAGCCAGTCGGAACTCCGTGTGGCGGTCAGCGGGCGTCACTGCACACGTTTGAATTGCCGCTTTGCAAAGAGCACAATCGTCACTTGGGGGGTTGATGAGGGGACATCATCGAGGATGACAAGAAATGTCGCTTACATCATCACAAGAACAATAACATTACTTTAAAATCCGACTTACGAAACTTACCAAGCTCATATGTAACATTGTTAACATGAACATCATGAAATCATGAAGCAGAAGTGTAGATATCATCCAAATGATTTATTTTATTGGTTTAGACACGCAAATATGTCATGTCCACTGCAATCATCTATTAAGTGGTTAAAACTCGACTTTGAAAGCATAACACGAGTTTACTACTTGAAACCCTAATACTAGATTAAAACCCTACTATAGTTTGAAACACATATTGCGCAAAACTTTGCTTCACACTTTTTTTGTAATATTCATTTCGGTGTATTAGTTATACTTAAATAATTGTAAAATGTTATACATTTATTTTTTTACTATTCCTCTCTGGCTCATTTATTTTAAATTTCACATTTTTGTTGTTTGTCAAGGTTTATATATGAAAAATTGTTAAATTGATTAGAATTTTTTTTTTATTGTTAAATAAACAACGATGACAGAAAATAATTGAGAAGCATTGCCCTAATGCAAGTTTGAAACCTTATTTTAACCGCCCACAATGAGGCGCTCTCGAGCAAGCAATTCAAAAAAACCAAATTCACTTCACGGAGTCTTGAATATTTCTCATAAGTTCACTGATAGTGTCATTGGGCAAGTGTGGGTAAATGAACAAGTGCAAGAGAAAAATGACTTGTTTACGTGGTATTCATGGTTGCACTAATAATAGGAGGTGTCAAACACGATGGTTGACCACGGCGTGAACACGTTGCCACCGGCTCTGTTTGTTTTTACTTCCCCATTTTACTGTAGCCGCTTAACAACTATTTACAACACCAAGCAGCCTCTGTAAGGCCGAATTCATTCGTGCTCTCCGCTCACTTTATGTCAACAGTCTTGCTATGGTGGCAGATCACTTCGCGATGTCCCAGCAGTGGCACCACCATGCCGGATAGTCGAGTCTCGTCTGACGGATGCTGAGGCCAGCAGATCTCCGACTGCGATTCTCTTACAAAAAAAAAATAAAAAAAAATGCTGACATCATCATCTCAGCCGTGAAGGTCATCAGAGGTCGTCAATGTCAAGTGCCGTCAGTATGAAAACGCAAATCTGCTTCTGTGATTCAATCAAGTGCCTAAAATGTTAAAATCTCGAAATTTGATAATGTTCTGCAACAACAACAAAAATGACAGTAATGTATTTGTTAAATAAATTCTTTTCATTTATTTTACAAATGTTTCACAAGTACAGAATAGTGGTGAACACTCACACATGTAAACACAGCTATTTGTGTGTGTAAGCCGACACGCACGCACGCGCGCGCACGCACGCACAAACGCGGGCGGGCATTCCCTTTCAAGTGTTCGTCCGATCCGACAGTGTCACACGTTCACCGAGCTTTTTTTTGTTTTTTTGTCGCGCTTGCAGTCCAAACGGAACCAAAGTGAAATGTGTGACTTGTATACAGTACGGAACCTTTGTGGCTTTGTGCTGATCTTCTCGTGGCAAGTGGACGCTTGTTTGACACCAAAAATGCGGTTCTGTCGTTGAAAAGGTGAGAATAAAAAAAGTCTGTCAGTGGGGAAAAACAAAACAAAAACATGGTGGTTATTCAAATCATCTTTTTTGGATGACTTTTCCTTCTCCCACCTCCACTTTTAAAGCAACTACAAGACCTTGACAGGCAGCAACAATTTCCATATATAAATTAAGAAGGTAAAAATGTTCTGGATGTGGACGGGGGGAGTGAAAAGGACATTTCGGAAGGAGAAAGAAGACAACAATCAAGTCAAATTTAGTGTGAAACAAGTTTCCGTTCTCTTCGTCCTCCTTGCCTGGACTTCACCTCCCATAATGCACCTCTTCTGTCATGTGAATCCACAGACGTGTCTTTGAATGCGGCGTCAATAGTCAGGTAGAAGTCGGTGCTGGTTTCCTTCAGTTTTTTTTTTTTTTTTGGCCGCTTACAAGTCACACCTCCACCTGGCCCTGACTCAGGTGGGCCTTGAGTTGCTGGGCGGCGTTGAAAATCTTCCTCTGGTGGCCCAGCAGGTTCACGCCAAGGTTCTGGATGTCTCTGATGGAGACGGCAGAACAATTACGGATTCGTCATTATAGTTCGTTTTAGCACATTATTTGTTTTATTTATTTATTTATTTTTTGAAAATGCTTGATTTAGATTTTATTAGTTTTTGTTAGTTTAAAATATGGAGTGTTGCTTGTCCAGTGCACAATCCCCAAAAAATATTAGTTCTTGTGTAATAATGTAGTTAGACCTTTTATATACCAATACCAAAATACACTGAACATGAACAATTATATTACTTTTAGTTTTATAAATGTAAGATGTAGATTCTTGTTTTTATTTTATTTTGTTAGTGTTTTTTTTTTCAGTTTTAGTTATTTCGTTTTCCTAAACTGTAATAATCTTGCTAGACAGCAGATTTATTATTTATTTATTTATGTATTTCAGATTGACTTGGTTTTAAAAATTCAGTAAGTTTTGATTCGTTTTTAGAACAGGTTTGTTGTATTTATTTTGTTTTTATTTTTTAAATATTTTATTTTGATGTTTTACTGCTTCAAAAAACCTTCAATTTAGTTGAATTATTATTATTGTTATTATTATTATTATTATAATTATTATTATATATGAATTAATGTATTTATTTTGAATAATCAATTTTGAATATGTGGAGTATTTATTATTATTATTATCATTATAATATGTTTGTTTATGTATTTATTTATTTATTTTGAATATGTGGAGTATTTGTTGAGTGTAAGATAAATGTATTCCTTCTATACGGCCATACCAGTAAATAAATTTTCTAATGAACCCTCAAAGCTCATGTATGATACTAACTTACAAAAATGAAAATTAATAATAATAATAATAATAGAAATAATAACAATAATAAAAACATACGATAAAGTTATATTTATTTTTCAAAAGCATATTCGTTTTTATATCAATTTGTTAATAATTTTTTTTCAGTACTAGTTATTACATTAGTTTTGGTTAACTGTAACAATAATAATAATAATAATGATAATAATAATAATAATACTAATCGTGCCACTTTTGTGCATTTCCCCCTTGTGTGTTTTATTTTCTGGCCGTACTCACTCCACGGTGAGGCGACTGACTCTGTCCAACGTGTCCAAATGCGCTCGATCGAACTCGTCTTGGTATCGCTCCATCTTCAGCGCCCGCAGCCAATCACCGACGGTGGCCACCGACGAGAAGTCTGTGGGGGTGGGGCTTAGCAGCGGCTGCGAGCAGCTTCTGCAAACAAAACGATCACGAGCGAAATTCAAAATCCGCGCTCGCCGCTCGCCGCTCGCCGCCCGTCTCACCGCGCGATGTCCGTCTTGAGCGACACGGGATGCCTGATGAGGCGGTCCATGGAGGACAGGACGGACTCGAAGCCCGGCCGCTCCCCTCGCTCCGCCTGCCAGCACTGAAGCATTAACGAGTGGAGGGCTGAGGGGCAGCTGGTGGGGGCGGGGAGGCGGAACTGCTCGGCGACGGCCTTCATCACCTGCCGACAGCTTCGACAATTGATCAACGGGCTCGCGTTTGAGCGATGACGACGAAGCCGTCCTCCGTACTCACTTCCTGATTGCTCATGTCCCAGTAGGGCCGCTCTCCGTACGACATCACTTCCCACATCAGGATGCCGAAGCTCCAGACGTCGCTGGCCGAGCTGAACTTGCGATGCTGAAAGGCTTCCGGCGCCGTCCACCTCACGGGAATCTTGCTCCCCTGAAGCGGGACAACAAGAGCGGCTCAAATAAAGTCCATTTCGAAGTTTCTCCTCATTTGCCGGCGCGCACCAGTGAGGCCGTGTACGTCGGCATGTTTTGGTCCAGACCCCTCATGAGTCGCGACAGGCCAAAGTCGGACACTTTGCACACCAGGTTGGAGTTGACCAGCACGTTCCTGGCCGCCAGATCCCTGTGGACGAAGTTCCTCTCCGACAGGTAGCGCATCCCGGCGCCGACGCCTCGCAGCATCCCCACCAGCTGGAGGACGCTGAACTGACCCTCGTTCTCCTGCAGGGGGCGACGCAAACACGCAAAGTCAGCAAAAACTGCCAAACGAGTTGCAGGGCTGGGAAAAATCAATAATCCCGATTATTTTTGAGGTGCGTTTGATTCGCTGACCCTGAGGAAGGAATCCAGCGGGCCGTTCTCCATGAACTCCGTGATGATCCGTGCCGGGGGGACGCGGGTGATCACGCCCTCCAACTTGAGCACGTTGGGGTGGTCAAACTGGCCCAAGACCCCCGCCTCGCTCAGGAACATGCCCTTCTCTCTGTCGGACGCGCCCCAGCGCAGAGTCTTGACGGCCACCAGAACCTCCCGGCGGCCCGGAGGACGGTAGCGGCCCCGGGACACCTCCCCGAACTGGGCTGGAGGAAAGGAAATGATACTCGTCACCATATTCAGCCATTTTCTATCACGCGTGTCATTAGCTTATCCCGGCGGTGCTTTCTGCTATGGTTCTATTTGACCCAACTTTCTGGGTTGTTTATACAAAATGACCCATTTTTTGACCCAAAGTTGTGTCAAATTGACCCAAGTCGCGATGTTTTAGACAAAACTAGACTTAAGTGCTTATTTTATTTTTTACCCAAAGTTAGTTCAAAATGATCCAAGTAGAAGATTTGACTCAACTTTCTGGGTTGTTTGATACAAAATGACCCACTTTTTGACCAAACGTTTTGTGCAAAAACCATGCCGAAAGTTAAGTCAAATTGACGCAAGAGGATCTGACCAAACTTTCTGGGTTGTTTTATAGAAAATTATCTAATTTATGACCCAAAGGTGGTTCAAACTCACTCAAATAGACGATCTGACATGACTTTTTGGGTTGTTTTATACAATATGACCCAATTTTGGACCCGGACTCGGATCAAATTGGCCCAAGTAGAGGATCTGACCCAGCTTTTTGGGTTGTTTTATAGAAAATGACCCAATGTTTGACCCATAGGTAGGTCAAACTGAGTTAAAAAGTCTAGTCAAGTCAAGTCAAGACAAGTCATTAGACGATCTGACACAACTTATTGGGTTGTTTTATGTAATATGACCCAATTTTTGACCCAAGCTTGGGTCAAATTAGTCCAACTAGAAGATTTGACCCAGCCTTTTGGGTTATTTGATAGAAATTGACCTAATGTTTAGGTCAAACTGAGCCAAATAGTCAAGTCAAGTCAAGTCATGAGACAATCTGACAACTTTCTGGGTTGTTTAATACAATATGCCCCAATTTTTTGACCCAAGTAGTGGATCTGTCCATTTTTGACCCATAATAGCGTCATTTTTAACACGACTGTTCGGGCAAGAGGCGAGATACACTCCAGCCAATCGCAAATGAGAAAGAAAACGAGACTTACCTGCACCGATCACCTCCTCGATCTTCAGGTGAGTCGACTCAATCTCCCGGGCAAATTCTTTGACAGCCTCGCTGGGGTCCTCGTAAGTGGACGGGTCCACGTAATATTTCACGCCACCTAGAGAAATAAGTTTGGAATATTCTAAGCCACCACTAGAGGGCGCCCACACACACGGAATCAAACATGACTTTTTTTTTTTTTTTTTTTTTAACGAGCACTTCAAAATGTCAAAGGTGAATCCTCCCACCTCTGTTCGTGATGTACCTCTGGAGTCTGTCGCTGTACGGACTCGCCCTCCTTTTACTGTCGCACAACAGCAAACACCGTTAATTGCGTGATTGTGTCAACCGTTTACGTTCGGCCTGATTGAGTCGAACGTATCACCTGCGAAATACCACCACGACCACAATGGCCGCCACCACCAGCAGAAACGCCGCCCCTCCCATCACTGAGCCCACCAGCAGAGGAAGCTGATTTTGGACCTGCTGGGAATGCTCCTCTGGGGGAGGACAAGATGGTACGTTAAACTTTGGAGGTAGACGTGGAATGTGTGTTGACCCCTCCAGGATCCATCTCGGGCCGTACCGAGAGGCAGCGTGGTGAAGTAGACGGTGTTGCTGTAGGGGCCGAAGCCTCGCTCGTTGCGAGCTCGGATCTGGAAGGCGTAGATGGACCCGGCGAGGAGCGAGCTGACGGTTAGAGTGTTGGTCTCGCTGAACACGCTCGCCGCGCTGTCCACGTCTGAGCCCTGTCAAGAGTCAATTATGCGAGACATCCCGCGCTGGTAAGCGGAATTGAAGGAAGTCACATGGGCAAATCAGACGGCTCAAGTCATTAACATGCCAAACCCCTTCCCAATCTTCAAAGACTTTATCTGGACTTGGAAGCTAACTGTTGCTAACTTGCTACTGTTGATGGTTATGTCACAGCTGTTATTAAAAGTCTGAGACGGGTCCAGTCATGTAGCTTAAGTCTAAATCAAACTTGGGGTGAGTCAATCCCAGTTTAAATCTGAATCAAGTCTTGTGACTTGAGTAGTCCCGCACTTCTTTCTTCTGGTACCTTATAAAAGAATCTGAGCTGGTACGAGTCGAGTTTGATCCAAGCCAAACCCAAATGACATATGACTCAAGTCAAGTCTTGTGACTCGAATTGTCCCGCCCTTCTTTCTGCCGGTACCTTATCAAAGTATCTGAGCTGGTACTCCAGGATGTCCCCGTTGGGTCTGTCAGGCTGCGGCCACGACAGCGTGATGGAGTCCGGGGCGCGGCTCAGCTGGTGCATGATGGGAACAGAACTGGGAACTGCGGGAGACAATTTCACGGCCGACCACAAGAGGGCAGTGTTGCCGAATTGAAAGGAGTCACATTTTCTTTTCATTTCAGCGGACAACATGCAACATAATCTCCCTTCCTCATTCATCTCTGTCCTTTTTGTCATCCCGCAGAGACTTTAATGGGATCTGACGGGATATTGTAACCTCGAGCGAGCTTCCTGCCTGGACAGCAGGAGCGGAACAAAAAAGGAGGGAGGGGCTGTGAGGGCGCTCTTCACGACGGAGCCAAACACAAATACATTAGCATCAAAAGCAGGCTTCACTTTCATCTCCTCTTTTTTTTTTTTTTTTTCATCCTTTCGGTCCCGTACTCACCTGACTGGCTCGTGGTAAAATTGATGCTGGTGTAACGAGCTGGGAAAGGGCTCAGCGCCGACACCTCGTTCATGGCTTGCACCTGTTCCAACAAGAACAACACATGGCTGACATGGACTCTTGTTTTATTCACCAGTTATGCGTTCATTTGTATGATTTTTCCAAAACTGTGATATCTTTGTATAAAATGTACACAAAACTAAACTTTGACCATAAAATGAAACTCTAACCCACGAACCTTAAAACAGGCGTGAATCCCTCACTAAAACCTTCACCACAGGTATGAACCCCAATTCTGAACCCTGATAATGGCGCCCACCTGTATGAGGTAAGTGACTCTGGTGAGCAGGTTGTTGAGGGTCACGCTGGTTTGTTTGAGGTTGGTCTGGACGGGACTGAAGGTGACGCCTTCTCCGCACCAGGAGCACAACGCCGGGTTGGTGATGGTGGGCGAGGGGCAGGTGCGACAAACCACTCCGTACCAGACTTCGCTGCGGCCTCCCATGTCCACCGGAGGGCGCCACCTTAGGGACACCCCGCCGTCGCCGCTCTCGTATTCCCAGGACAACGAAACTGGAGCGGAGGGAGGAGCTGTGGAGACAATAAAAAAAGTGACGTATAGAACCAAGGTTCTATGAGTCCCGAATGACCACTAGGTGGCGATGCTGAACAGCAATATATATATTTGCTTTTGTACATAACAGCAATGCATATAAACCACCTACAAACTCTAATAACAATATTGAGGCACTTACTTGCTAATGCAAGCACACATTGATCGCTTCACAAGCAAATTAGATTCCCCTTCAGCGGACAATTAGCATAGATTTTAAACATAGAAGGCCAAAACATCCCTAATGAAAATTAAATTGCACTAATAAAATAGCCACTAGAGGGTGCTAGAACTGCACAAATGGAAATCAACCTGACTTTTTTCATATCACGATATCACAATATAGTCCTTATTGTGACATCCCTACAATTAACTGAGATCAGCTCCAACTCGCCCTGTGACCCAAATCAGAACAAGCACTGTTGGGGAAAAAAAAAAAAAAAAAAAAGATGGATTTACGGATGGTTGATCCTTGCTGCATGCGGACAAATGCTAAAGCTAGGAATCCAAATGCCACAATTAAAGATCTCCAAGAGCGAAGAAGAGATGATGGATGTGACGCCTGGCTGTGCACGAGCAAGATAAACGACTCGAGGCCTCCCTCAGAGCGGGACCGACAAAAGCGAACAAAAAGCTCACTTGTGCAGGCGGACGAGTTGGCATCGCCGGCCGCCCGGTAAAAGCTGCTGCGGCATTCGCACACGCTGGACCCCTCGCGGCTGGTTCGGCTGTTGGGGGGGCACGCCGAGCAGGGGGTGGAACCGGAAGCCGGCTTGAAGTAGCCCACCGGGCAAGCTGCAGGAAGACACACAAAGGAGGGTTGAGTCCGAGTTTGCAAACATTCAACAGGAGAACTTTATGCATCTTTCATGAACGTTAGCATTGCTTCCTTTACAGAAGTCTTGTTTAAAATGATGTCACAACTTTTTTTTTCTTGTAATATTCTGACCTTTATTTCTTCCACAAAAAAAGAAAGAACATTATTCACACAAAATTGCACATTTTTTCCTAAATAAAAAAAAAAAAAAAAAAAAAAAAAAAAGATTTACTTTTTGAACTTCATGACAGTTTTTCTTGAAAAAAAAATCTTATTTTATTCTCACAAACAAATGTATTCTTGTCACATTAAGATTTGTCTGGGAAAAAAAAAATACAACTTACATTACCAAAAAAATATGACTTTTTGTTTCTGGATGAAAGAAAAACATCGTCATTTTTCCTTTTTTTTCCTTTTTCTTTTGAAAATACATCAGAATTCTTGAAGAGTTGTTATTTTTTTTGTATTATTTATGATGATGATGATGGTGGTGATTCTATTAATCTTACTAAATCCATATAATGTTCAATTTTTTTTTTTAAGAAAGAACTATTCACAAACTATTGCTACTTTTTTTTCTGACAATTTTACATTTGTGTAATTTTTCACTTTTTTTCCTTTTATTGTTGTTGCTGTTATTGTTACTGATGATGATTATATCAATTTTATTAACTTTTTTTCCCTAAAGAAAAGACCGTTATTCACAAACTATTGCTACATTTTCTAAACAAAAACTTGATTCTTATAATTAATCATTGACAACTATAACTGTTCTTATTTTTTCTTAAAAATCTGTTAAAAATGAATTTATTATTCTAACATTTTAAAGATTTTTTTCCAATAAAGATTACAAAATAAAATGCATAAAACTATGCCATTTTGTTCCTGAATAAAGTGTCTGTCTTTTTGTCAAATATATATATTTTTTTTAATTCTTGAAACTTTATTCCGAGTAGTTAGAATTAAAATAATCCCTTATCCTATAACTAATATTGTATATCAACGACAACAACAATAATAACAATAATAATAATAATAATTATTATTATTATTACTACTACTACTACTGCAATTGGATGGCAACCAGTGCAGGTTGCACCCAGCCTACTGCCCGAAGTCAGCTGGGATAGGCTCCAGCAACCCTTGTGAGGAGTAAGCGGTTTAGAAAATGTATTATTGTTATTATTATTATTATTATTGTTTTCACCCTTCATTGTGGTCCTAAGATATCTGAAGGAAACGCACGTGCTGTTTGGTATTTTTCCTCCCTGGACAAATGTAACCAAAGCACCAATTATTTGTGTCTGAGCATCAGATTTTTGTGAATTAGCGGTCCAAGGCGAGGCCTGTTATTAGTCGTTGGCGGGATGCATCGAGTGGGGTTCTGCTGTTGAAAGTCTAAAACGGTGCACGGCGTCCTGCCAAGCCGCCGGTCGCCGTCGACTGCGCGGAAAAGCTCCACATGGCGTCTTGGCTGCCGCCATGTTGTTGATGAGAGGGCAGAGGTGACCTATTTGAACGAGAACAGGTCATTTGGACCAACATCGATAATCCTTCTCAGCCGCGGCTCTGATTTGGATGCTTGGAAAGGGAAAAGCTAGTAACTCCCAGAAGCTGTCATCATTGAAAACACAAAAAAGTAATTGAATAAAAATGTATAGAATCTCTGTCATGCTAAAACTGCAAGTGACTCACTATATTTGACTGCTTCAAATGCGGACTGTGTGTCGAGTGTTAATGTCAACCGTGTGCCGGCTGAACTTCGAGGTCGAGGCCAAACGCGCTCGCCGACGCGCCCGCAGCCTCGTTTGTCCTCCGCTAACCGTGAGACGATTGAGCGTTGACGTGCTGCCATTTGAGCAAACGCCCTGTTCATATGTCAGCACCCAACAGGAGTAACATTTAAAAAAACATCTCTCTTTAATAAGTCAACTGTTAAGGGGAAGTCAACCTTGAATATTTCTTGACAATAATATGTTAGATGTGACCTCACTAGTCTAAACATGACATTCTGATTAATATTACATTTAGAAGCCAAATTCAGCCATTTTTGTCCACCTCAGGGGGCGGCCATTTTGCCACTTGCTGTCGACTGAAGATGACATCACAGTTACTCGGAGCTCAGGCAACGACCAATCACAGTTCACCTCTTGTGTGAAGCTGCACTGTGATTGGTTGTTACGTGAGACCTGAGCAACTGTGATGTCATCTTCGGTCGACAGCAAGTGGCGAAATGGCCGCCGACCCCTGAGATGGATGGAAAAAACTCCCATTCCACTAACGCTGTATTAACCAGAATAACATATTTAAACTACTCGGGCTGCGTAGAACATATTATTGCCCCAAACTTTTTTTTTTTTTTTTTTTCGGGGCGATGAAAGAGAGAGCGCGAGAGTGAGAGTGAGAGAGAAGTTTTTGAGAGCAGGTGCTCAAGCACCGCCCACAAGAAAGGGCGGCCATCACCAAAATGATTCAAAGGCAAAATATTCGGAACACCTCTCCGTCCAATTCGCACCACTGCAAACTCCACCTAGCACTAATATTGACAGACGCATCGATGACCGCAACATCATCTAATGCTTGTATTTAATTATTGACGACAATATACTAGCCCTGCAAATACGCCCATGAGTGACTTTTAGCATGCTTGTACTTTCGAGGCAATGCCATGACGTCATCGCTGCTCTCATCTGTGATGTGTTCGGCTGCATTTCACATAAATACGTTTTAATGACCCGATTACAATGTTTTCCTATCAACATGGACAAACGTATTTTTTTTTTAACTATCTTAATTGTAAGTATCTGAATTTGAGTGTGAATGTAGCCCAACAGGAATCCTAATTGCCCCTTTAGTCATGGCGTTCTGTTTTGTTCTTGGAGGTGTGCCGTGAAGCATAACAAATCAATATGAAGTTGAGCAAAGTGCCGCTAGAGGGATTTTCAATGACATACAGTAAGTACATGCTTTAGCATTTATCGCTTGTCATTATGATTATTTCATGGGCTTTTATCCAGCAGTCCATTTTGTGTAGCACTTGTCCTCATTCGGGTCACCGGGTGCACTTGAGCTTACCTCGGCTGACGATGGGCGAGAGAAGTTGGGTACACTCTGGACTTGTTGCCAGCCAATCACAGGGCTCCTTAGATAAACCGCCATTCATGCCGTAAATGTTGTAGCATTTTTTTTTTATTTTTATTTTTTTAAATGAGGCTTTACAGCGTTTTTGTGGCAGATTAAGAATACATGACTGCGAGTGTTTGTCTACATGTGTTGTGCACCATTTGTGTTTAAATATCTCTTGCTTAAAAGGTTTAAACTGCTAAAATATTGATGCTAGTTTATTTAGCATGTCTATGGTGTTTTGTCATGTGTTTTAGCAGGAAGCTAGCGGGCTTCCATCAAACAGGGATGTGTAAATATACAAGGTGCCATTCTCTTTTGTTTTATTTTGAGGTTTCCGGTAAAATTCAAATGGGTTGTCAATAAACATCTTGAAGCCTTTTTTTTGACGAAGAAGAAGAATTGTTCTTTATCTGCCAAACTGCAAGGAATCGTGAAGTTTTCTGCCACCAACTACTACTACAACTCAAAGTTTTGCTCGTAACACGAGTAAAAAAAAATAAAAAATTAGCTGACTGACTGCTTGTATCTTGAAAAACACGTATGTTTGGTCGTTTGTAAGTCAAGGTTTCACTGTATGTTGTTACGTTCAGCGGATTTAAGTTTAAAGCGTATGTAGTAGGAATGGAAAAATGTTGAATTGTTGTGATTGTATTTCTGCTAATGTTTTATGTTGTTTGTTTTGTTGTGTTTCTGTAAAGCGCTTTGTGGCAGCTAAGGCTGTTTGAAAGCCTCCTGACTACCAGGGAAAAAAAATAATGTTCAATCATGCTTATCTTAATATTCCCCAATCATTTGTGAAATAACTGAAAAATGCAAAAGAAATTAAAAATAATAATAATAATAATAATTTTGTTTTTAAGCTATGATGTGTCCACTACAGAGGACAATTTTTAAAACTTAAATGCTAGGCTCAAATACAGTTAAAATAATTCAAACAATACTTGAATGTGTTCTTAAGAGTCTTATAGAAAACAAGCTAACAACATTTAAAGCTTAAATTTGTTCAATAAAAAGTGTTCTACACTTACTTTTCCTCTTCCCTAAAAAGTGCTTGTACTGAGGGAAGGTAGCAAAGCCCCACCCCTACACATCTGGTATCATTGGAAAGATCTGAATGTCCTCTATAGAGCACAAAAGGAGTTAATTTAATCGTATGCACTGGGTGGGAGATATTCAGGTTTAAAAAAGGTCCACTACAGTGGACAAATTTGAATTGCTGGTAGTCAGTACGATATAAATAAAGATGACTTGACTTGACTTAAGGTCCCTGACTGAATGAACTCGAGTAATGTTCCAACAGTGTTTTTGTAATGCTTTGTTCTATAATTATTACAACATTTTTGCTAATATCCATTAGTCTAGTCTAACTATATTTCAAAGGTCTTACAGCCATGTGTAATGCAAAAAAAAAATAAAAAATAAAAAAAATAAAATGATGAGCTAAGTAGTGTAACAACAGGTGGAAATGAATTTGTATGTTATTACAGCGATATATTTTAGTCCCATGTATCAAACCTTATCATTTTCACTCAATTTTGTAAAAAAAAAAAAAAAAAAAAAATCTGGCAAGATAAACATTTTTGATAATAATGACGTGTTCTTTCTACACACAATAAAAACAATCAACAACACGCAAGTCCAACGCGATTCAAGAAGGCTGTCGTGTTTTGGAAATAATGTGTCTTCTTCATGCTCCACCTGACCTTATTTGCACAATCTCGTCCGGGAAATGTCTTCAAGCTGACATGCGGACGCGTGTGCGTGTGGACAGTTGCTGCCGCGCCGTGGTGGGAGAGGACGGGAAGGAAGAAAGAAAGAAGGAGCTGGCAGGAAGTAGAAGAATAGAGAGAATCAACTGATAAAAGCCTTTCGGTGTTCTCGCTTGTCTCCTGGACGTCCGTGTGGCTTTTATACAGGTGTGACGAAAGGAACGGGGGGAGAAAACAGACGGCAGGACCAAGAGCGGCCGTGTGAGTTCACGGCTTGAACTGGAGGACGAGGAAGTCAAGAAGAGGTTGTTAACTATAGCCTTCCTCCATCTTTAATGCGCCATGTGCGCATCAGAGGACGTGTCCTCTTTACAGATTTGACATGAAACATGAATCGGCTAAAAAGCATTATCCCACGACGGCGAAACCGCACTGATTACAGCAACCCTATATTTATTGTACGCTCTGAAAACTATAACAGGTGCTCTTGAAATTTGGCGGGCAAAAAAATGTTGATAAAAGGCCTTTTTAACTCATTCACTGCCTTTGACAAGTATACTTGTCAATTGTATTTTTTAGAGCGGTGCTAAATGGGGGCGAATCTGAGCATGCTCCACTGTAAATATCAAACTTGGAAACAACTTTACTGATGCCCAACCACCGGTAGATGACATCATTGCCCCATTTTATAGGAAATAAACACAGTTTCAGAGTCCATGGGAGAAATGGCTGTATTTTGGCAAACCTACATTTTTCTGCTGTCAATTATAAAAGAACGGGACGGGACAAAAAGTAGGGAGTCTATTCTGTTATTTGGTAGATTCGGTTTATATATAATTATTGAATGTAATATCACGTGAGTATTGGAAATGTAAAAATTTTCTATAATGACTGGCAGTGAATGAGTTAATTAAGCGATTAATCGTGATTAATCAAAATTCTAAGGTGTGATTAATTTGATTCAAAAAAATTAATCGTTTGACGGCTCTAAGTTTTAATTAGTTTTACAGCAAGTTTGCTAGATTTATTTTTTGTAGATACTTTGTTTTAGTGTACATTTCACTAGTTTTAGGGTTAGTTTTAGTTTTTTTTTTATACACGTTTAAATAAATGGAGTATTTGTTGAGTTCAAGAAAAAAAATATTTACAATTTATTTATTTTATACAATTTAATTTGAGGACTACCAAAATAAATATGTTTAAAACGAGCTCCAAAAGCATGTATAATATTAACTGACAAAAATAACAACAAAGAACATTTCTGTAATATTTACAGTAAGTTTTAGCTTTGTAAACATAAAATGCTGTTTTATTTATTTTTTTTAAAAAAAGCATTTTGGTTTTTTTTTTTGTTAATTTTTTTTCATGAAAATATATTTTTTCCCCCCCCCTAGTTTTTATGAACTATTCCTACCTTGGTTGACTCATAAACTGTGCTGATCAGCAGGATGTGCTCGGCATGGCGCAAATCACATTCATTTGTTAAGCCTCCTGTTATATTATTGATGTGTGTTATTTTGACTGAGCGGGATTAAACAACAGGCAAGGTAGTATATTCAAACAAAACAAAACAAAACCTACAGGAGAAGAGGAGGGCAGCTCAATGTGTAATTGGATGTCAACATCATACTTTGCTGCTGCCTGGATCAGTGACCCACTTTTTTTTTTTCTTCTTCTTCTCCTCTCTCTTTTTCTTTCGCTCTTTTGACTCCCAGCATAATCTGTCACGCGCGCACACACATATACACGCGGTCAGGCACAGAAGCGAGCACACGAAAGGGAGGGATGCACCGCGACTCTCCATGCAAGGTCTCAGTGGATGCTGAGACCGCCTGGACACGAACCCGCATCACGCACACGCTCAGTTACAACTCGACAAATCACATCCTTCCTTTTGTGTCCGCGATGATATTACAAGTAGGACGCCCGGAAAGAGTGAGTTAATGGCCACTTGCGAATGGTGTACTTGTAATACAATCCCGCCGTACAGTCGCGCAACCAAAATTGTGTTATGACAATCAGGCCCTCTCAGCCAACAACGGTGACCTCGGACCCCCGCAAATGTTTCCAACAGACACGCTCCAAAATGTTTCTCTGTAGACTATTTTTTTTTCCGTCCTGTAAGAGGACTTAGCGCAAGTGTTTTCCAAACCTCGTTGAGCCAAGGTGCATATTTGACATCACGGCACGCTGCCAAACAAAAAATGAACGACACGAGTACAGTTCAGCCTCACTTTTCTCACTTTTCGCTGTCCCACTGCATCACACATTTTAAAAATTGTACTGAGGTTGTGCATTCTTTGCTATATCGCAGGATTTTTCTGTGATTATTTTTCAACAAAAACAGTTACTGTAGACTCACCTAGCTACGGAGCCATGAGCGAACGCAAAGTTTTTTGTTTCCCACCCCCTCCTACCGTGTCACTTAAGGGGCTCCGTAAACACTTCCGGGTCATCTTGCGCGTGAACAAAAGCGACGTGGATGTTGTGTTGACTCGGAAGTACATTAACTCGTTTAAAAAAAAAAAAAAAAAAAAAAAAAAAAAAAAAAAAAAAAAAACTTTGCATTATCTCGCAATCTTTGCGAGGGAAGGCAAAGTTGTTGTTTTTTTTCCCCCATACCATGTCGCCTTAGGGGCTCCGTAAACACTTCCGGGTCATCTTCCGCGTGACTAAAAGCTACGAGGATGTTGCGGTGACTCGGTCGGAAGTACATTAACTCGTTTAAAAGGAAAAAAAAACAAAAACAAAAAAACCTTTGTATTATCTCGCAATCTTTGCGAGGGAACGCAAAGTTGTTGTTTTTTTTCTCCCTACCATGTCACCTTAGGGGCTCCGTACCGAGCAACAAGTACTAGCCAGGACAAAATAATGCACAAAAGACAGAGAAAGTCCAAAGTTTGGGATCATTTACACGAATGGCAGTTACACAATGTCACGACGTCGCAAATTATAACCAATAAAAATGCTACTACTGCGATTGGCTGGCAACCAGTTCAGGGTGTAACCCGCCTACTGCCCAAAACCAGCTGGGATAGGCTCCAGCACCCCCACGACCCTTGTGAGGACCAAGCGGTTAAGAAAATGGATGGATGGATATATATTTTTTTTTTACACCGTACAGGGTTGAAAGTGGGGATGATGACCTCAAGTGGAAAAAAAAAAAAAAGTCATATTTGCTCCTCACATGAGTATATTTTGGCGAAAATACGCATCACACTGAAGATGTATGTATGTTGTGTGTCTCTAAGTACACGAACGTAGACTGGGACCAGATGAGGTTTGCAAGGAGCTTGTTCCAAAAGAGGCCAACGCACACCTGCCTGCCCACCGACACACGAACTCGTTGACGTCTGGTCGAAACAGGCGCAAATGTTTCCCCCGCTCAAGTCATATTTATTTTTGCGCGCGCGTGCTCCGCCGAGCCTCTTCGTCTCCCACACAAGGACTCACAAATGTCAAGAAGAAAAAGTCATCAGTCAGCGGGAAAGCAAACAACATCCGGCAAGCCGGCGCGCACGTGTGCGCTTTCAAACGAGACGAGGGGAGATTGGGCACGAAAGCGAGCTTCCGAATGTCACCGCCATCGAATAGCAGGGGCGGATGTTAAATTCCGCTCTACTTGCTCGTGACAAACTCTTTGATGAATAATTAAAGCCGGAGTTTTTCAATTTCGTTCTGCCGAAATGTCAGCTGTGTTTTCGCGTGCGCGTCATGTCGGGAAACGGCGACGCCTTTGCCTTAGAGACGCGGACGCCGTTGTCGTCAACTTGAAGTTTGAAAGGTTGTGTCGGGACAAGGGTACAAAACAAAATGCAAAGTCTTAACGCAAGGGCGTCTAAACTTTTCTTTCCTTTTCTTTTTTCTACAGCTCCACTTTTGTATGGTGTTCCACAGGGTTCAATTTCGGGGCCTCTGCTCTTTTCATTGTATTTTCTGCCCCTGGAACAACAAAATGTACGGTAAGGCTGCACAAGATATCGAAAAATGATCAATTCTGATATATTGGCACATGCAATATGCATAAAACAAAGACATGCAATAAGTTTCATATGGAATTTTGTGCATTTATCTAAATTTGACCAGTCAGCTACTAACCGCCATCCAACAGTTGAACATTATCAAGAGGGAATTACAATTAATTTACTGAGAATATATTGACCTTGTTGCATGAAAAATTGTATTCTTTCATTAGATGAGAAAAATGTCATTTCTTTGGGTACATGTTAAATATCGCAATGATATCGATATCGCTATATTCAGCAACTGTATCGCATATCACATGATTTTCCAATATTGTGCAGCCCGAATGTCCGGTCAGCAACACGACAGTCTTTATTTAAAATCTTTAATCGTAATTAATCGCATGACTTCAATAGTTAACTCACAAATTAATTAATCACAAATTTTATTTGTTCTCTAAATGCACAAGATTTTTTTCCTAAGTTTTCATACTCTTGTCAACATAAAAGTGGGGAAAAAAAATTGATGCAGTAATTTCACAATATCCATCCATACATCCATTTTCTTAACCGTGTTTCCTCACTAGGGTCGCGGGGATGCTGGAGCCTATCCCAGATGGCTTCGGGCAGTGGGCGGGGTACACCCTGAACTGGTTGCCAGCCAATCCAGGGTTTATTTCATAATAATTCATAAAATTGAGTTAAAGTTAAAAAGATGCACTGTACTGTGAAAAACGAGTGATATTGATTTGTCTTGAGGTCATTTTCTGCCACTAGATGGCATAATTGCATTTGTAAGACGGTGAAAGCTCAGTGCATTTTTCTTTTCATATTAAGAGCTATATCATCTTTAACATCTGCACATTTTTAAAATTGTAAAATACAACTTGTCAAGCATTTTTTTTAAATTGTGGCGTTATGGGAACTTTAAATTAACTCATAATTAACTAATTTTGGCACCACTAATAGATAGATAAATAAATAGATAAATAAATAAATAAATAAATAAATAAATAAATAAATAAATAAATAAATAAATACCCATCCATCCATTTTCTTAACCGCTTTTCCTCACTAGGGTCGCCGGGGTGCTGGAGCCTATCCCAGCTGCCTTCGAGCAGTATATATTTATATATCATTTGGTCACAACAAAATTGTTTCTCATGGAATCTTTTTGCATTTTCTTGCTGCCCCGTCTTTGCGGAACACATAAAATTTGTAAAAGAAGTGCTCGAAACATCGAAAGGCCAGGCACTTACAAAGTGCCTCCTACTTGTTAAACAAGTGCTAAGCCGAAATGCAAATCAGCCGACGCACTTAACAGCGAGAGAAGTCCATGTTCTTTTTTTTTTTCTTTTTTTTTTTTCCTAAGTGAGGTGTCTAAAGCGCCGCAGGCAAAACAATCAACATTTATTTCACAGACGCGCAACTCTTAAAGCTGACGTTTGGATCCGAGCGGCCGGCCGACGACGTCCTCAAAAATGTGCCGAAAGAACAAAAGCTCGCACGTCCACAAAGTCCCCGCAGTCATCTAGCGATGTTTAATTACCACTTGATGACTCCATCGCCAACTCTTCCGACAATGCACTCATCGCTCAGTGAACGGATCAACAACAACAAAAACCACACAGTCCAAAGACAGTTGGAACCGTGGGTAGCCGAGTGTTAGATCCTTCATTAGAGCCTTTCAATCAAGTCAGGAAAAAGAGAAAAGAGCTTTGACATATTTCACAGCTGACTTGGCGGGACGCAAAAGCGCTCATTGTCACGAGCCACGGGACTTTGGCAGCAACGTTCATGAGAAACTTTTCATTCCCATGTTCAGACTTTTTATTACAGTGGACCCGAATAGACAGAAAAGAAAAAAAAAAATCTTCAAAGTGTTTCAACGACATTCTCAAATCTCATAATATGGAATTTTTACGCTGTCAATGACAATCACATCATTTCTTCATTCAACAGTTTGTTTAAGATACATCCTATATTGTTCAATCAATGCCGGCCACCCGTGGTGTGGCATCGTCACCCCCCCACCCCCTCCCCGTTTCCATCATTTGCTCACAGACGAATGGCCATTACATCCCCGTGACCTAAATGTGTCACATCCCTCTCACATGATGACTCTCCTAACCCCCCCCTCGTGCTCTTCTTATATCTCTACTGTTTGTTCATCTCTTAATTGCCCCCCTCCCCAAAACAATAAATAAAAACAACAACAGCTGAACAGACAATGCGGGCATCATGATGAGAAACATGATGGCGGTCACCCAAGCGGCCGAGCATCGCCGTGCGTTTTTGCCGCGGAGACAAACGAGGCCGGCGCCATATGGACGCGGTTGCCAGCGGACCCGCCTGGATGAGTGCAAAAACGTTTTTAAATAGATCGTGATGGATTCGCAGGCGCGGGCGCAATATGGTGGCATGGGCCCGCGCGCGGGCGCATGCACATCAGATACAGTCGAGCTTGGGCAATTTCCAGCACGATGGCTTGGCACACAACGCGGGGGAAACACGTGAGATGACCAAAGTGGTGTAAACACAAGCAAACTTGCTGTGAAGAATACATTTGATTTATAATTTAAGTTGTCAATATCACCTTGGTCATTTTTTACATCTGTTTGCCTGTTGATATTTCAGAAGATGCCTTATGTGGGGTGGAAATAAATTATTTTTTTAAATAAATGCCAAAGTGCACAAAATAGGATTGGAAGTCAACCCCCCCCAATTTTTTTTTTTTTGACAATAATGTGCTTTATTTAGCCCAAATAATAAAAAAAAATATATGGTATTCTGGTTAACATTGTGTGAGTGGAATTTGAGTTAAAGCAGCAAAGTCGAGCAGTTTTTATCTAAAAGGCGGCCATTTTGCCACTTGCTGTCAAGTAAAAATCACGTCACGGTTGTAACAACCAATCACAGCTCAGCTTCAGACAACAGGTGAGCTGTGATTGGTCGTTGGCTGAGCAACTGTGATGTCATCTTCAGTCGACGGGAAGTGGCAAAATGGCTGCCTTCGGATATTGATTAAAAAAAAAAAAAAAAAAAAGATTGGATTTTGCTGCATAACTTATATTCCAAAAATGTAATATCAATAAAAAATTTATGTTTAGACTTGTGAGGTCACATATTCTCAAGAAATGGGTAACAAATGTGCTAGAATGTGACCATCATTCAAAAAACAACATCTTAATATTAATATTAATAACGTCATTTTTTGGGACAATACTGTATGTTATATAAACTTAAAAAAAAACTTTTGGACACTTATTTTTATTTAACATTTGTAGTTGCCAGATTTTTTTGGTTTAAAAAGATATTTCAACAATATTAAACAACTACATTTATTTAAAAAAAGGCATATTAATGACAAATAAATCATTTTCTGAAGTAGTTTTGTGGTACGTCCAATGGCCGTTTTCGGTATGTGCAGCCACAGACTCATTTAACCCTTCTTCATGCTCCATGAAATGGATTTCTATTGACATTGTGACATGCAATCAATCGGTATGGAGCATTTTTGTCATGACTGGGTCATGCCAAGGTTAAGTTTGGGTCATGCAAGGGTTATGTTTGGGTCATGACCGAGAGGTCAAGTGTCTGTTTTGAACTTTTGTAACCATCATCTGGTTTCAACTGGAAAAACACTATGTGATGTCAGGAGCTACGTGATGTCAAGAATCTTTCATCTCTTTACTTGAGCAGCAGCCAATCAGATAATTCAATGTCAGTTACAGCCAATGCGATCAATTCACTGTCTAATTAAGCCAAGCCGAGAAGTGTATGTTTGTCGGATTATTACCTCGGTTCCTCTGTGCATCTCCACAGCCCAAGGGGGTTTGCCGTCTCGAAATTCTCGATGCATTCTCATGGTTTCTCGTCTAGTCAAGTTTGTTCTACGCCTCTCGATGTTATGCGAATAAAGTGTTAAAACTCTTATTTGTGTCTGTGCTTTTGGCATCCAACTTCAGAACATAACATTTTTTACTCCCTTGTGGAGACGTTAGAAGAGGTTCTCTACGGGTTTTGCTCGAAAATGTTAAAGCGTTTCTCAAAGTGGCGCTACAGGAATGGCAGACATTCCAATATAGCGTCGTCCCTCTTATTCCTCCGCAAACAGAGAAGCCGGCGTCGAGGCTCATCAAGCCCATCTGCGCACTCTTAATCCTTCCACATGAGGACGCGATCACGCGAGCGCCCCTCCGCGAGCATGACTCGAGCTTACCCAAGCAGGCAGATCCATTAAGGTTCGGTTCATAGCCCTCGTCGCAGACGCACCCTCCGACCGGCACCATCCACTCGCCCTCGGCGTTGCAGTGCATGCGGGGCCCGCTGGCCCCCTGGGCCTCGCTGTGGGGGACGCACGCGCCGCCCACGGGCACCAGGGCGGTGGGCTCGGCGCCCGAGGGCGTGGCCGGGTAGGACGCCAAGTAGAGGCTGGTGGCCGGGCAGCGGCGGTAGAAGACCGACACGCCCATGAGGGAAACGCAGGCGCCGCTGTCCACGATGGCCAGGACGAATCTGCCCCGCAAAAAAAGGGAGGTGAGTGTCAAGAACGTAACGCTAAGCTAACAAAAAACAAAAAAAACGGTACTTCATCGCGTGTTGTTTACCCGTTGCGTGTGAGCGGTGCAAAGCTGCGTGTCTTGATGTTGATGCGGCTGTATCTGTTGGGTTGGTACTGATGCGGCGAACTGGGCTCCACCTTGGAAAAACTTTTGTCTGCCGCGATGGTATCAATCTTCACCCAGCCCTCTCTGCTCTCCTTCTCGCCGCTGGAAGTCTGCACGGGCACACAAGTGAAGAATTACTGGACAAAATGTAAAAACAAAAAAAAATATTACATGAGTCACGCCACACAGCAAGGATTGGAGGGGGGGCAGTGCCATGCTCAAGGGCACATTGGTGGTAGCTATCTCTCCAATAACTAGTTGCAATTTTTTCCCCCCTCAAGATATGTACAATAGTAAATGTTGAAAACTACTGTACAGCATAGCAATTTCAGTAATTGAAAAAATAATTATGATGTGCATAATATCATGACATCCAAAAATAAAATCGACATTGTTTTGATGTATTTATACGTTTTTGGGATTGAATGAGTTAATATGACATAAAAAATACACTTGTTTTTAGTGTATATTTACTAGAAACAAGTGAAATTATCTGCCAGTGCAGTAAGATAATTTTACTTACTTAGATTTCTTGAAATAAGAAAAATGTGTCGCTCTATATTAATCTTAAAATGAGTTTAAAACACTTAATCTAAGCAACAAATAAGGAAATTAAATCTTAAAATAAGCTGTATGCACTTATTGCAAGTAACAAAACAAGCAATTAAATCTTAAAATAAGCCACAAACACTTAAGAGAACATCAATTTCAGATTGTGAGAATGCAAACGTTTGAAATCAACTTTTCCTGCTTCCTCAGCGCAGCTCCCATTTCCAAAATGGCCGTGCCTGTGAAACTTGACTCCCGCAAAAACATCACACAAAACCCAGTGCAGAGATTAAAATGAGCTTTTTGTATTAACCTTGGTTGTTCTTAATCCCACTACTGCTTAGTCCCACTTTCGTATGGTGTTCCACAGGGTTCAATTGTGAGGCCCCTGCTGTTTCGATTGTATTTATTTTTGGACTAGAAAATTAGTGCTATTGTTAAACTAAACTTAAAAAAAAAAAGTCAGCTCTTTGTTACAATCAACTGATTGGCATCTACCTTGAAATAATAATAATAATAATAATAATAATAATAATCCATCCATCCATCCATTTTCTTGACCGCTTATTCCTCACAAGGGTTGCGGGGGTTGCTGGAGCCTATCACAGCTGGCTTTGAGCAGAAGGCGGGGTACACTGGACTGGTTGCCAGCCAATCACAGAATAATAATAATAATAATAATAATAATAATAATAATAACAATAATAATAATATAATCAAAGGTGATGACAGTGGCTGTGTCCGAATGTGCCCCCTACTCCATTTTGTAGGGGTGTCCGAATGTCCAGGGCGCGAAAATGTGGGGCACTCAATAATTACCCACAACGCACTCTGAAAAGTAGTGAACACTCACGCTCACTCAACCGGGTTGCTATTGACCACAATGCATTGCGAGTATGAAAAAAACCACAAAAAAAAACAACATGACGTGAGCGATAGCGCAAGTGCGAGAATCAAAGCGATGCATTAAAAATATACAATGGAAAAAATTAATTTGTTTTAGTTGGAAACATGTACAACAAAAGGAACTAAAGTACAATTTTGAAACATTTTTATTCACAATAAATAGTTGAAGATTTATGTGCCGGGGCATCGTGACAGGTACGGCGGTCACGTGATATGCGACGACGTTGACGACCAAGACTGGCATTGCCACCTAGTGGCCTGGCATGCATACTACAGCAATTTTGTTCACTTCAGGTTGTTTGTCATGTAACTAAATGTACTCCCAAAACCTGTGTAGGAAATAAACTTTGGAATTAATCCAACTCAATTTAAAAGCAAGAGAAAGTGAGGAGCGTACAGCAAATGTTGATTTGGATATAAGCAGTCCGCAGTGGGAATTTGCGTTCAAGCACTCTCGTCGACTTCCTGCTCCTCTTCATCCTCATCAGGCTTTGATTTGCAATGCATGTTTAAAAAAAAAAAAAAAAAAAAAAAAAACAGGCATCTCATCTCCCCGAGGGGCAACGCACTCATCTTTACAAATATCACATCTTCTCCCGCCGAAACGATGTCTCACGTCTGTTGTGCATGTAGTTCGGTCTCACCACTTTGACGTCGGGTCCCGAAAGGGGCGGAAAAAGCAAAGAAAAGTTCTTACGAAACTAAATAAAACATCCTTGCAAAGGCAGCCGCGGCCACTTAGGAAGCCTTTAGAGGCAATTAGTCGGACTGCGCTGACGTTTTCAGACGTGACAGCGACATATTTCGGCATCTTGTGAATCGGAGCTTATTAGCTTCACGTCGGCGTGATGTAATCCGTCGTCTCCTCTCGGCAACAACACAAATAATTAGGATGATTGGGCAATTATTTGCGTGTGCAACAAGGGTGACATTAGCGTGATAGCAGCGAGCATTGCGTGTTATTGCTTTTAAGGTTATTGTCCAAATGGAGATGTTGAATATTGTGACGATCGGAGGACAATTAATTCAAGAATGACCTGTAATGAAGTAGCTTTATAATAGTTTATTTATTTTTTTTAAATTTAGTTTGGATAAAGCAAATCTCGAAAAACGCGAGTATGTCAATATACCTTAAAACTGTATAAACAACAAATTATATGCATAAAATGCAGTAAATAAAATAATAACTGGCTGAAAAGTGCATTGGTGACATGGACTCTCCTTTCCCACATGCTAGGGCATTACAATACGTAAGTATACTATAAGAACAAATGATTGCATTGAATAACATTTTTTTTTCGTATTCGTCCTCACCTCAGCCACCCACGTCCTCTCCAGTTCCCTCTGGCTGTCGGCCTGCTTGTAGTACAAGGTGAGCGTCTCCCGGCAGGTGGGCGACGGGTTGCGCAGGCTGGCGCAGTCCCGCACCGAGAAGCGCAGGGTGACGAAGACCCGCGGGGCGGCGTGGCGGTACAGGAAGGGCGTGGCCAGCCAGTTGTCTTTGGTGCGGGAATTCTGGTTGACGTTGCACACCTCGAACGTGCGTATGAGCCTCCCGCGGTCGTCCAGGACGCTCACTTCGTCCCACTGGGAGGGACACAAACGACATCGTTAGATTTAAAATGCTGCTGCGTACAAGACGAGAGTAAAAAGTCAATCGAATGCATCATCGTTGTCGTTGTTGTGGGAATGCTAGCATTCCCACACGTTATTGTGATTTTTTTATTCTCCAAACTTTTTTGCAGCGTAACAACTCCCACTTAATACTTCCAATTTACACTGTTCAAATTTCAACTCGCTTCAAAAATATCGTCTAATCCCACATTACTTACAGTATTTGCTCAATTTAACGTTTAATATCAACTTTTCCCCCATTCATTTTCAATGGGACAGACATTGAACTTTTTCTATGTCCCACTTTCCACGCCCACTTCCATATGTATAACTTATCATCATTACCAGGTGATACTGCTTGGTGGCAAAGTTGGTCACCAGGAGGTTATAATTTCATAATTTATCTTTCAATTGACGCCATAAGCATTCAAATCTTAGCATTCAGCTTTCAGCATTCCCACGCAATTTCTCCAGAAATTGGCACTTCGTCTAGTTGTTGTTGTTATTATCATTAAAAGTTAGGAATGTTGCACTCAAAGCTTCATTCGGCCATTTTGTATAGGCTAGCTATCGTCCTCATTAGCCTATCCCACATGATATGAGGTAAAAGTGGGACACATTTTTCTAATTGTTGGGAAAATATATACAACAAACGGGCAATCACGTTCACAACTATGGACAATTCAAATAACAATTACTCAAAGGGTTATATGTGTTTCCCAGTCATGTATGTGTTAGCATTAGCATTAAGCTAGCAGACTTCGCTTTTTTACAAAATGTTTCTATTGTTTTGATTATGGATTATAGGCCTACTGGCCGTTCTTTTATCTCCTTAACATGATTTGTATAATCACAATCCTAGTTAGTTACAAATCTAAAGCTAAAACTGCTGTGGTTTTAAAAGCAGATATTAGCTATTAGCTAGCAATAGCTATTCTTCACGGAGCCCATTTCCACTGTTATCTTTACTGTGAAATATTACACACCAAAAAGAAAAGAAATTACAAACTTACAACCTTACTAACAACCTTTGCTACTTAACTACATTTTATTGCTTTACTTTGATTTTAAATGTCTTAAATTGTTTTCTTTGTAAATTCCTTTTAATGATGTATTTTTGACTAGCACTATGAAATGTGCTTCATTAAAAAAAGCTCCCTTGCTTTGAATTAAATTAAATGAGAAGTGTAGACAGTTTGTAAATAGATGCTTCCATGTAAATCCACTTACATGAACTTAATCCTTAATATTAGACATTTATTGTATATACATACTGGCTTGCTATCAGTAATGTCTTAAATTTCTGTTTATTTTCTTGAATGATATGAATGACTCGTGACAGTCGCAGCAGAATGAATTCTGAATTCTACAAAACCATTTTGTCTGGCAATTTACAGGAAAAAAAAATGATCCAAACTAATCAAGAGAAGCTTCATCATGCAACATGATAATGACCCAAAACACAAAGAACTTCATCAGCGGTAAAATATGGAAGGTCTTAGACGGGCCAAGTCAATCACCGGACCATCATCCAATAGAGCTTTGCATTTTATTTTACTTCCTGAGGCTGCAGTAAAGGCCTGGAAAAGCATTTCAAACGAAGACTGCAACCGTTTGCGTGACTACATCATAATCATAAACATAAGCCAACAGTGTCATATTTTTTTGTGAATTCTAATACAGCCGATGTTGTCATGGCTTTTGAGCGCTTCATTCATGGAGAAAACCCGGCGGCACGGAAGCCGGCCTGCTCCATGACGATCTGCGGCGATGAGTCAAAATTGAAACGCCGTCCCTGACGTTTAGCGTCACCAATTATCCACTGCCAGTGTGAAAAAAAAAAAAAAAAAAAAAAAGGCGAGCGAAGCCCTAAATCTTTTTTTTTTTCTGTAGTAACACTGAGAAGTTATGAATTCAGCCATTCTCCATGCAACAATGGAGGCAAAACGGACAAAAGGTCCGAAACGCTCAATCAGCGCCAGGAAAAAGTCGTTGTGCGTCGGCCTTTGTGCGATTGTGACAAAAATCTGCATCGTCGCGCAACATTTGGCCCAATTTGAAGAATGATGAGACGCAGATACGACGACTCGGAGGGGATCGGCATTTGACACAAAGACGGGAGTGGAAGGAGGGAAACGTGCATACACTCACCTGCAGCAACGTTAACATCAGAATCGGATCTATTTGTCGAGTAAAAACAAACCAGGAATTTGTCTTGACTACATGAACAGATAATAATACGTGATAGATGTTGTGCTTGGTCTTTTTTTTTTTTTTTTTTTAAATGGTGCAATTACGGGACTGTAATGCCCTTACATGTGGGCAAGGAGAGCCAAGTCACGGATGCAAATTCAGCCATTTACTAGATTGAATGAGACAATGTGGGTCAATATTGTGGGCTGGGGATTTGTTTTTAAAACTATGTAAAGCACTTTGAGATGACTATTTTTGTATGACAAGTGATATACAAATAAAGATTGATTGATTGATTGATTGACTGCAACAACAAAAAACAATACTAGGATGCGCATTGTAAAATGACTTTTAACTGCATATGAAACAGAAACGATCGATGTGTACTTTTCATATTAAGAGCTACTGAATTTTAAACAAGAAGTAACTCGCGATCTTCTGCACATTTTAAAATTGTCAAATACAACTTGACGCCAGATTATTATTTATGTATTTATTTAATAAATACATAAATAATCATCTTCAAATAGTTGACTGTATGAGCGTTAGTTTTTCCTTACATTTGTTTTCTGACCCTCGACATCTTGGATCCGTCAACCCCACCCTTGTGATTTAAAAAAAAAAAAACAAGGGGTGGGAGGTCATGGGGGTGGGATTCGGTGGAAACACAAAAAATAGGAACAACTCATACTTCTGATTTGATTTGAGCTGAAATGCCGGCGAGCTTCGTAATCCCTCCGGTGACAAAGGACGGGGGTGAGGGGAGGGAGGGGGGCGAGGGGGGTTCAGACCCCAACCAGGACACACACACTGGCACGCACACGCACACACATGTACCACTCACTACCAGACATATAAGAACGTGATGGAGCCAATTAAGTCGCGTCACACAAGATGTTTAGAGTGACGTCACAGGTTCTGGTGCCGAGATTCCGATCCCGAGCGAGCGAACGAGCAGTTGTGTGCATGTGAAAGGAGGGAAGCTTAAAAGAAGAACAACAAGGAAGAGGACGAGGGGGCTGTCATTAAGAGTACGGAGACACAGCAAGGACACACAATCTCCATGTGCCCCGGGGGTCTCGGAAAAGACGGCATGTGGGGGGGAAAGTATGGAAAGAGTTTGCAAAAAGAAAAGACGCGCACGCACTCAAACACAAATCACTAATAACAACCCCCCCCCCCCCCCCCCCCCATCCCCCAGCCTGCCCCTCTTGATCTGTTCCTTTTCTTGTTGCCTCAGGTCACACGTATCTTCATCTCACATGCACACAAACGCGACATGTGCTTGGACGCACGCATGCGCACGCGCACTTCCGGAATGACTTCAGGCTTGGGTAAATTCTTTTGAGCACGACTCATCGAACAAAAACTATGACGTCATGAATTCTTCGGCTAGTTTTAGGGTCATTTTTTTTGGGGGGGGGGGCGACAAATATGGATTATATATATATATATATATATATATATATATATATATATATATATATATATATATATATATATATATATATATATATATATATACATATTTTTTTTTAAAGATTATGTTAATTCCAATATCTGGTAGAATAGGATTCCGATTACTGATTAAATGGCGGATTAACTAGAAAAAAAAAAAAGTGCAATCATTTTTATTTATTTTTTTTGTCCGTTAATGCTTACAACAATAAAGATATGAATTAGAGGAAAAACATTTTACTGTTTCACAACGATTATTTCTTTCATATTTATTTAACTTTTCATCAGAGAAAAATCGACCAAAATCATCCACATTTTTTTACATTTTTTTTGGAGCAGGAAATGTTTGAATGTCATTATGTTAAAAATAAATAAAATAAACGAACAAATAAATAAATAAATGTTTTTGTTTTTGTTTGTTTTTGTTTTTTTGTGGGGGGGGTCAATCAAAATCTAAACCCTATTCATTCCAGAACATACTTTTTCCAAACTATACATTGTAGCTAATTGTTCAAGTTATTGTTCACTTTCCATTCAACGATGACAACGGATAAAATGCTTATATGTGCGTGCGCACAATCAAGAGACATATTAGTATGCTTAGCTGCAATCACTCACAGATGAATGAACTTGAGTGACCCAGGACTTGACCCTGGCAAAGTCACGCAAGCGGGCATGTGCACACGCGCACACGCCTGTGAAAGAAAGAAAGACAGAAAGAAAGATTTAGGTTTAATCACTACAATCTCATCATGGATGAAATCACATGACAAAGAACATGTGGGGGGAATTTAAGCCCTGACGTTTGGGCTTCAAGGTGAAATCTTCTCGTCAGCGTTCCAACACACCTTGGAATTACAAAATAAGAGCAGCCCGCACGTTTGCAGGCTGTAATCATCGCGGCCGAGCTAAAAACTCATGCGGAGGAAATCCCCATGCCATCAGCCACTATTACATTCTTTCCAGTAAAGAAGATTCCAGTTTGAGGTGGCTTGTAATCATACACGTGCACATCTGCGCCCGTAATCCTGCCATCCTTTCATTTTCTGCCCGCTTATCTTGTTCACCGTCACCGACGAGCTGGAGTCGAACCCGGCTGGCGCTGCGAGAGAGGCGGGGTAACACCCCGGACTGGCCGCCAGTCAATTAAGTTATAATGGGACTGCATAGTTAAAGGTATGGTGCTGTTTATGGACAAATAATATTTGTCTCTCCAACAATGGGTTTTTGATGAGTGTGAGAGGTTTTCAGGGTTAGCTTGTTTTTTTTGTTTTTTTTTTGAGCGGGTGAGTTTTTTCAATGCGAGTGAGGTTTCATGTTGATTTGTAAGTTTGTGAGAGAGGCTTTTTTTATGAGTTTTTGGGGGGTATGAGTTTTAGTGGGAAATGTGTGAGAGGCATTTGGGTGTTTATGGGTGAGTGTGAGATTTGTTGGCATTAGAGGTTTTCTGGTGTATGTAAGAGAGTTGTGTCAGTGCGAGTGAGAGGTTTCCTAGTGAGTGTGAGAGGGGTTGAATTGCACTGAATGAGTGTTTTTTTTCTATGTGTGTATGAGATTTCGGATGTGAGTGAGAGGTTTGCTGGAGAGAGTTTTTTGATGTGTGTTTATGAGAGAGGATTTGGGTGTATAGTTTTGTTGGTGTTAGTGAGAGGTTCCCTGGTGAGTGTGACAGGGTTTTTTTTTTGCTAGTGAGAGGGTTGTTTTGTGAGTGTTTTGAGAGTGAGTTTTTGTGGTGTGAGCGAGAGATATTTCGGTGTGTATGTGTGTGTGCATGGGATTTCTTAGTGTGAGAAAGGTTGTTTTGTGTGAGTGAGTCGTTTTCCTGTTTGAATGTGAGAGGTGTTTTTTGTGTTTTATGGTGAGAATGAGAGTTTTGCACATGTGAGAGTTTTTGGGTGCGTGTGTGAGAGGTCTTTTGTGTGAGATCTGTTTATGTGTGAAGAAGATTTGTTGGTGTGTGGTGATTTTTTTTGGGTGAAAGAGAGAGTTTTTGTGTGAATGAGAGGTTTGTGATTGTGAGAGAGTGATTTGTTGGTGTTCGAGAGAAGCAAGATAGGTGTGAGTGAGAGGGTTCCAGGTTTTTAATCAATCAATTAAGGGGAAGCGCTGAGTGTGGTCGGGGGCCTGTTTGCAAATCCCTGTTGTAAATTGTGAAATGTCCCCGTTGTGGTTCCTTACCCCCGTGTCCGGGTAGGTGGTCCAGCCCAGTTCTGATGTCGACTCTGTTGTGTCCAGCAGCATCACTGTCACATAAACAGACAGAAAGAAAACATCTTTTAAGAAAGACGCACAATTGACAAATATTAACTACATGACGACATGGCTGCGCCGTGCTAAAAATAGAACTTGCTGCCCATTTTCAAATTCAACCCTTTTGCCAAATAACAAATCTGGAAGCCGATTACTGGTCCATGGACGCAATCCAAGTCTGGTGGCTCTTTGATTTTTCTCTCTCACGCTGCGCAATCCCAGCACTCTCCCGCTACGTACGTATGTCAAAGATAAGACATCCCGAGAGAGGAGGCACGCTGGCACAAGGCTCCGGTGTTTGGAAAATCAAACGGATTGAACCGAAAAAGGGCGGCCTCCATTAAAGGTCCAACGTTGGCGAATTGAACATGCTCGTCAAATTTTCAGACAGACAACCGATTGGATTATTATTATTATTTTTTTTTGGAGTTGAATGTTCGCTTGAAGTGTCTTTCCACTCGTTGCTTTGCAAGCACTTCACTGCTGAGCAACTACATGCCGACACATGACCGCCTCCCACACAAAAATGAAGCACCCGGCCAAGCTATTAAAAAAGATACGAGCTAAAACACATTTCCAACGCATCAGCTGAACATTTCAGCAGCAGGAATACGCAACATGAATGCATATTAACGTCATGCACGAGTGAAATTGCACAAAATAAGCAATGCTCATTTCATATCGCCCAAATATGGCATGACACATTATATGTTAGCATTAGCATTACGCTAGCAGTGTTATGGTTTGGGGGTGGAGTGAGAGATGTGGACCCAAATTGAGGAGACTGATCGGACAGGAAATGAGCAACATAGTGATTTATTGATAAGTGGGCAGGAAAACCATGAATTTAACTTGACAGAACGTGACGTGACTGGACTTGACTTGACAGAACTGGACTTGATCTGACTTGACCTGACTTGACCTGACTTGACCTGACTTGAACTGACTTGAACTGACTTGAACTGACTTGAACTGACTTGAACTGACTTGAACTGACTTGACAAGTTTACCAGACGCGACGCCCAACATGACCCACGTAACACCAGCAATGCACCCACACCGACCGGGAAAAACCCAACAGACTAAATACACCAACACTAATGACCTAACCGGACACACCTGGGGGAAAAACAAGTGGCTGAGGGCAGTAATTGGTCACACACTGGGAAGGGAAGACACGCTCAGGTGAACGTGGGTAGACATAACGAGACATGGAACAAACGAGGAATACATGACAAAACCACCAACCACAGACAAACACACCCAAAAACACCAAAAGAAAACAAAATCGCGACCCCACAGAACCAAAACATGACGAGTAGACTTTCATAAGAATGGTTTGCTTAAAATAATAATAATAATCATCATCATAATCATAATAATAATGCTTGAACATTTTTGTTTTTTCCCCAATTAAAATTTCAAGTTTTTTTGTTGTTGTTGTTGTTACTGTATTCATCTCACGCAACTTGTGAGCCATCCAGCCAGTAATTACATCAATCATCAATCAATCATGTGGTAAATTATTCTCATCTGAACTATAAGCGTCAAAAGAGAAATAATTTCTCCGGCGGTCACATGAGAAATTTGAAGGTCGCTCATAATCTTGAAATTCGCTGATGACATCTCCAAGAGGAAGCATGTAGTGCACAAAAAAAAAAGAAGAAAAAAAAAAAAAGAAAAAGATGGATGGGCCCTAAGATTGACCCTTGAGGAACACCGCAGGAAACGGGGAAGTGACTTTGACTTTTTAGGGCCAACAACCACAGAAAAAGATTTGTGTTGTTATAAAAGGGCTTTACAAGGATTTAAAAAAAAAAAGAAGAAGAAGAAGAGGGATAGATGTCGCCCAATTGTTTGCTAAATTTGTTTTGACTCTCTTTTGGTGGTTTATAAATAAAACCATAGCAATGTTTTGCTTACAAAAGCCCAGACTGGAAAAGATAGCTTTGTCACTTCTCAAGCAAAACCGCATCATTGTGTTGGTACACACATTTTGTTGGGATGGGGGTCTACACTTGGGATCTGGCCGCCAGGAATTTTTCCAGCTGGCTTCCAAAATCCCGTTGGCCGCCGTCCGCCGCAGTCTGTGCTGACTTCTGTGGTGTGCGCGCACGCTTAACCAAAGTTTCCTGTGCATGCTGAAGCGACAAAGAATGTTTTTTTGTTTTTTTCCCCAAAAAAAGAAGACGATCATTGAATGGAGAGAGATGCTTTATTTCCCGACGGGCTTGCAGTCAGGGAAGGAAGCGTCTTCCTCTCTGTTTATGGATAAATAATTCTTATGCCGGTCATACAATTTTGATCCCTTCTTACTCATATTTCATGGCACACACGATTGTTCACTGGAGAGGAATTTCTGCTCCGTGCGCGGAGAAGATCTCTTGGTTCACTTCGGGCACCGAGGATCATCGGTAAAGCAACAAATAACGAGGAAGTGATATCATCTGCGGATTAGCTTCCCTTTTTGATCTGACTGAGCTTGTTGAGAGGATTAATAAAAAAGAAAAAAAAAGAAAAAAAAAAGGATTACACTTGCAGATGGAGATAGTAAATCTGTCTTGTGATTTATTGTGTTTTTTTTTTTTTTATTGTTTTTTAATTTATCCTTGTGAATATTTCCCATCCCCATCACAGGTAACAACCAATCACAGCTCACCTGTTTTGGACATCTACTGTAAAAAAAAATACTGGCCATTTATGTGCAGTATGTCATATGATGTGATTTTACATATAGTCATATTGACCGCTTGAGGGAAACCCAAACTACGATGTCAGCCCATGACACATTCGATTTAGTTTTCAGTGAACCCAATATGCATGTTTTTGGCAAGTGGGAGGAAGTTGGAAAACCCACAAAAAGAAGGCCGGAAACCAGAATCTCAAAAATATGAGGCAGGCGTGCTAACCACTTATCCACCATTTAATTTTCATTGGGGAGGGGGAAAAAATATTTAAAATATGGGTGTCAAAATTAGTGCGGTCATGTTGAGTTAATTCTGGGGGAATTCCAGTTGCAACGCAGCAGACACGTCTATGTCAAAATTTAGCAGTAATAAATGCACCGGTAATAATAATGCATATATTTATGGAGAATGGGGTCAAGTTGTATTTTACAATTTAAAATAAAGTGCAGAATTTCACAAGTTACTTCATGTTAAACAGTATATATCACTTAATATGAAAAGAAAAATGCACTAAGCTGTCACCAACATCTAACAAATGCAATTATGCCCTCTAGTGGCAGAAAAATGACTTCAACGCAAATCAATACCACACTCTTTTTTTTTTTTTTTTTTTTTACAGTAAAGTACATCTTAATTTTAACTCAATTTTATGAATTATGAAATATCTGTATCAATAATGAAAAGATGCAGTCTTATTTCTATTAGTTTAACTTTTTTTCCCACTTTTATATTAACAAGATATGAAAACTAAGAAAAAAAACACTTTTTTTTACAGTACAGTACATCTTAATTTTAATTCAATTTTATGAATTATGAAATATCTGTATCAATAATGAAAAGATGCAGTCTTATTTCTATTAGTTTAACTTTTTTTCCCCACTTTTATATTAACAAGATATGAAAACTAAGAAAAAAACAACTTTTTTTTTACAGTACAGTACATCTTAATTTTAACTCAATTTTATGAATTATGAAATATCTGTATCAATAATGAAAAGATGCAGTCTTATTTCTATTAGTTTAACTTTTTTTCCCACTTTTATATTAACAAGATATGAAAACTAAGAAAAAAAACAACTTTTTTTTTTTTACAGTACAGTACATCTTAATTTTAACTCAATTTTATGAATTATGAAATATCTGTATCAATAATGAAAAGATGCAGTCTTATTTCTATTAGTTTAACTTTTTTCCCACTTTTATATTAACAAGATATGAAAACTAAGAAAAAAAATATTTGATTGTACATTTTATTGTACATTGAGAACAGATATAACATTTGCGATTAATCGCGAGTTAACTATTGAAGTAATGCGATTAATCGTGATTACAAATTTTAATCGCTTGACACCACCAATTAAAAATCCATTTGCAATCGTTAACGGTTCTTCGAACAAATACAGTATAAAATATGTCGCACGTGTCTCTCCAAATCCAATTAACTTTCGCTCCGGGGTATTAATTCATCCAAGCACGAGTAATAACACGTATAATGATTTAAAAAAAAAATGAATATTCATGTCTACCTCGTTTTCTGTCACGTTGGGTTGGCGATCTACTCACGAGCACCAGGTTGTCGCCGGGGAGCCTCGTGCATGTCTCATGTGTCGTGGCGTGACATTTGCATGCTGAATAATTGACGCCGACACGGCGAAGGTAAAGCGTTGAGTGCACACCTTTCACAGAATTAAGACCTCGCGACATGGACGGAAAGTATACGGGGGGACATTTGCTTGGCAGGGCCACTTGGCTGTAAAAGCCTCTTTATTTAAACTTTGTGCGCGCGCGCACACACACTGCCACAGCGTCTCCGTTGTTGGTCCATCTGACAGCAGAAACACTCAGCTTTTGTTCCTGACAGCTCGGAGAAGTGCTGAGTCTGCAATCTGGACTTGAGTGCTGTTGCATTTAAAGCACACCGCTCGCTCGCTTCTTTTACCCGATCCTCCATCATGTCCCTTGTCCTCTCATCCCAGTGGGAAAACAAAAATTCATGACGGTACTTGGATATTTCAGGTAGCTGCACTTGAGTATTTACTTCTTTTTTTTAAAAACATATCTGGACTTTCTACTCCTTATCTTGCCAAGACCAGTGTCAACGTGATTGATTGAGATCTTGCCTTTCATCCATTACACAACATTTTCATAACGACATGACATCATGACACGAAAGCTAATTCAATTTATTAGCACAAATATGGGGTGTTGCATTGCTTGTTAGCATGTTAGCTAAAGAGTCTGTGGTTTGGCTAAATACATAACGTGTAACCCTTTGTTTTATGTTCGGTGATGTGAGTATATATAACAGTTTGACGCAAGCACTTGTTCACTATCTTGAAACAGGTAAAGTGTATTTTCAGTTGAGTTTTTTTTCTTTTTTTTTTGTCTGCCACTTCACATTAGCGAAGCTACTGGAACACATTGTTTGGCTAGCATAAAAGTTGCATCAATGCTAGCTAGCTAGCTAGCAAAATTTTCAAATTTGATGTATTTTTCTTTTATTGTGTTAAGTTATCAAAATGGGAATTGTAGCCAATACTAATTTACTTTTGTACTTTTGTACTGTACCTTACAGTCTGTACTGTAAAAGATAACAGTACATCTTAACAAAAAGAAATGTTATCATAACTTAAACCTGCAAAGCGGTTAGCAACACTCATTCCTAACTCAAAGATGAATTTTTGAAATAACATTTTAGAACATTTGAAGTGGGCCTACTGATAATAAAATAAAATAAAAATCGAATTTCTTCCAACTACTTGTTTTACTTAATTCGTTCTAATGGCACAGCATCAGGAGCAACTGGAAGATAAATATTTTGCTAAAATACATTTTACTTGTGTTACAAAACAAATATTTAAGTAAATTTAAATGATATACATAAATTAATCAATTGGTTTCCTCAAACTCTTTGACTTGAACTAACTCGAGTAGTACAGTATTTTTTTTTTTTTACTTTGACATTAGGAGTTGAATCAGTACTTCTACTTACCTGAGTCTTTTTTTTTTTTTTTTTTTTAATATATAATGTCTGTCAAATCTGTATTTGAAGTCGAGAGTGTGACTGCTTTTGCCACCTCTCTTCTTTCACCAGCTGTCTTCTCTTCTTGCCATCCTGCCGGCATGTGTATTATTTATCTCCCCCCCCCAAAAAAAAAAAAAAGCGACAGCAGTCTCAGACTTAACGTCCATTAAAAGCCGACGGCGGCGGCGGCGGTGTCGCTTGTCTCCGGCGTGGGTGCGAACGCGCCCGTCTGCCGTGCAGCGGTGACCCGCATTAGCACACGGGCGACCTCCCCCGTTTTGGCTCGCGGCTGAGCTGAGCCCTCCAACACGCGGCCTCCGAATCCGTTCCCCGCCTTTGCCGCCGAGCTCTCTCGCGCCTGCGAAGTGTCGCGTCCGTTGCCCGCGTCGCGCCTGCTTTTCGCGCCACGTTACTTTCACACTTTTCACGCAAGCCGCCAAACACTTTGCTTTTATTATTAACAAACGCGCCAGGTTGTAATACAGTAAATGGAGTGGATTGTCCATCCAACCATCCATTTACTTAATACTTCACTTATTTAGCCCATTATAGCAATAAAAAGATAATATTTTGTCTTTAATTAATTTAATACTTTCACTATTTTCCACATACAATTAGTACCTTTAGAAAGACACTTTGCGACTCGCTGTCGACTGAAAATGACATCACAAGGGCTCAGGTAACCAATCACGGCTCACCTGTTTTCTAGGTTTGGTCATGTGACATTCACAAGCTGAGCTGTGATTGGTCACCTGAGCCCTTGTGATGTCATTTTCAGTCGACAGCGAGTTGCAAAATGTGTTTTTAAAGGTAATTGTACATGAAAAATAATGAAAATATGAAATTTATTATAGACAAAATATTAATGTTTGACTGCCAAAAATGGCTAAATAAATGTATCCTAAATTTGCTTATTTTGCTTTGACAAGTTATTTTTACTTAAAATGAATTTATCAGACAAGATCATTGTGCTTATTTTTAGATATTTTTTACTTAATTATCTCATTTAATCAAGCAGTCTTAGCCTTAACAGCCGGTTTCGTTATATTTACTAAGCTCATTTTTCATCTCTCCAATATTCCGATATCGAAGTTCAGTGGTCTGGTGTTAGAGTGGCAACCTCAGACTTGGAGGTTGTGGGTTCAATTCTGGCCTGGGGTCATACCAAAGACAATAAAAATGTGACCTGTTACTTAGCTGCTTCACATTCACGCAAAGTTATCCAAGAGTTAAAAAAAAAAAAAATACATATGTATTTTAAGAAAATAGTTCTATTTATTACAGCTTGGAAAAAGTCAATATACCGGTAATTTGTTTTTTGTATAAAAATACTATTTTCAAGACTGGTGTGGTTGATATGGGAATAGTATTATTTTCTTATTTTTCTAAATATTACAGGTAAATTTAATAATATTTTTTCTTGTTCTGTTGGCAGATAATTATGCTTATTTGAAGGAATAATTTTCTTATTTTACTTTTTTTTTTTCTATTGTACTTTTTGCACAGTAGAATTTTCTACTGTAGTTAAACTTTGCTGACTTGACTTTTGTTGGCAGATTTTTTTTTTTTTCTCCATTTGTGTGCGGCATCGCAGCGAAATGCTGCTTCACCATGTTTGCTTCAGTATCTACTGTGTACAGTACTGTCTCTTCTAGTGTCAAATATTGCTCAATAAAGATTAGGAAATACTCATCGAAATTAGTCCAAAACACAAAGTTACACCTGCACGCTGACATTTCCTCCTAAAATGGCTGCACTTGTGAGTACGTAACCCTCGGACGGGCTCCACCCACAGACGGTCGTTTCCAAGACGAAGCCTCAAGCAGGCCATCATTACGGGCGACCACAGGCGAGCCAGACACACGCCAAGATGGAGACGACAGCAGGGCAGATGAACCCTCTTCCCGAAATAAGCTCAGGAGTCATCAAAAATGCGCTTGTGGTTTGATCCCACTGGATGCGGCGACGCTTGCACTTTTTTGTTCAGCCACCGCATTCGATACGACGACCTCAGAAGAATTTGCCAGTGGCGGATTTGCACAAACGTCATTTGCAAAAAGTCACATAATACACAAAGATAAACATAGAAAAAAAATGTCTAAATATAATGTAAACATTTGTCGCCCACGCCCACGCTTGTGAGGTTCAACATTGCCTTGACAACGTACAACAAATTATGCAGAATTCAAAATAAACTTCTAACACCTCGCCGCCTTGGAGGATTGCGTAACTTGAAGGCGCTAGCGACAAATAAACCGGACATTTGAGAGAAAAAAAAATAGTTGTGCTTTCTCCGTTAAGCCTCATTCTTAACTCATTTGGTGCCTCAATTCATTTGGGGTCATTAGAAACGGCAGGATTAGAAAAGAAGAAGCCTTCCCCAAAAACAATAATTGACGTAAATGAAGCTTATCAAAATAAAACTTTAGTTTTCTGTCCTCTGATTGGTTCCTCGGAGCACCACTTGTCACAATGGCGCCTTGAGATACGACTTTGATTTGCTTCATGAGCACACATTTATAACTCAAATCATCTGTCACCATTGAAATGAATGGAAATGCCTTTAATCTGTTCCAGTTTCACAGAAAAAAAAGCAAAAAATGTTTTGTTTTGTTTAAAAAAAAAAGTAAAGTAGTACTCTATAATATTTGATTTTCTATAAACAAATAGTCAAAACATGATGAACTACACAATAATAAAACGATTAGCGTGTCATGATTAAAGGCGTACTTGACTCATTGAGCCATTTTCAGTAGTAAAAAGTTAATATTTTGTCTATAATTAATGTGGTAACTTCATTATTTTTTATGTACAATTAATACCTTTAAAAAGTATTTTGTTTTCTACTTGCTGTCGACTGATGATGACATCACATGTGCTGAGGAAGTGGGTAACGGCCAATCGTGGCTCGCCTGCTTTGTGGGTTTGGTCAGTAAACTGAGCCATGATTGGTCAGCACAGGTGATGTCATCATCAGTCGACAGCAAGTGGAAAAATTACTTTTTAAAGGTATTCATTGTGCATGAAAAATAATGAAGTTATCAAAATCATTCTGGACAAAATATTCACTTTTCACTGCTGAAACTTGTTCAATGAGTCAAGTGTCCCTTTAAATCACTGCCGCGCCACCAGGTGGCAGTATAATACAGTCATGCAGATGAATGAGTAAGAGTTTCACGAAGTAATCTGCTGTAACATTAATAGTTCTTCGCAGAGGATAAATAATATATGCGCGAGTATTGTGAAATATTTGTTGCTAGCAAAACACAAAACAGTCGTATATTTTGTTTTTGTATACTAATAATGTCGGTACTGTGATAGTGCAGGCAATTAAGAAGCGGATTAGATCAGGCAAGTCCCCACTAGAGTTAGCTAGCAAATGCACAGCTCGGCACTTCCCTTGCATACTAAAAGGCTTTTCTGCTAAAAAATGAGCAAAACATGATGACGCAGCATCCTGACCTTCCCGCCAGGCAGCACACGCAGCAAACAGGTTGCTGTTTTTTTGTTGTTTTTTTTTGTGTCACGCGTCGCATGCCCTTTTGTTTTCTTTTCACACGTTCTCGATAAACTCTGTCCTGAAAAGACGGCTTATGGCAGCCAAAGAAAGGGCGGCGATCCGCCTAATTAAGACGCCGCCGCCGTTAAAGAGCAAAAACCTCCCGCGGAAAGTTTGGCCCGCACGACCTTGAAGCGAGAATGTCAACAAAGCGGGATGACATGCTGGATTATTTCAAATATGTCTTCAGCAAAAAGCTTGTTTATGTTTTAAAAAAAGTATTTTGAGGTATAATAATAATAATAATAATAATAATAATAATAATAATAATAATAATAATAATAAGGCTTCAAAACTCCAAATCTAGACACTCACAATGTTGTCACAGTTAACTTGAAAAAGTAACTTGGTTACTTTACTCATCACTTGACTTGAACTCATCTGCTCCCCAAAACGTATAAATACGTTCTATTTTTAATGTATTAAGTGTCCCAAAGACGTATTTATACATTTTTGTTCCAATTTTATTTATTTATTTATTTTATGTTAAGCATACAAAAGGCTCTCAACTACAGAGAACGGGTGAGAAAATAATAATATTTTTTAAAAAAATGTAGTAAATATAAAAACAGCCAGCAGGTGGCAGCAGAGTATAAGAGATCAACCAAGGCCATAATGAGAACAAGATGTTTCTCCACAATTCTAAGCAGGTTTGTGTATAATGATGAAACTTAGCTATATTCTAATGCTAATTGCTACAAAACGGAAACAGATACAAATATATTTATATATATTTTTAATATTTCTTTTGGTAGGTTCCATGTTTTTGTAGCAATAGAACACAATATTCTGTGGGCCTTGCAAAATGAGTCAAAATCCAGTAAAACCGCCGGGAGCTTCAGTGAAAATGGCTGCGAGTGTTAAAAGTAGCTTAAGTTATTGATTACTTCATTTGCAAAAGCAACAACGTTCCATTACAAATTACTACTTATTAGTTCGTTGTTACTTCTGACTGGCACAAAAAAAAAAAAAAATGGCTCTGGCATTTTGACTTTGCCTAACATGTGAAGTAGTTCTGCCACTGATGTTTACTGATGATGTTTCAGCTTGCGATCTATATTCGAGCTGGATTACTGGACTAGTCAGTCTAAAATGTGGCCCAGTCTCTTGGGGTAAAATGTAGGAAAATAATAATTAAAAAGCACTGCATCGGCCCCAAAAGAGGCCAGCCCACTGTGCGTGTGCCCTGTATGCCAGATGGCCAGTCCAGCCCTGCTTCGGTGTCATCTTAGTCAACTTAACTTTTTCCAACTTTCACACGCTGAATAGCCCGTGAGTGTGGAAACTCGTTTTTCTCCCCCTCCTCTCACCCAAAGTCACCCGTGACCCTAATGAGGACGAGCGCTGTAAAAAATCCGACGGACGGACGGATTGTGCAGCCAACTGTTGCCGTCGTTGCGTGCGTCAAAGCCACAAAAAGGACTCAAGAAACGTCTCGGCGCTTCCAAGCACGCAAGCGGTCGTGTCGGAACCCGTCCGGACAGACAGACGGACAGACAGACACGGATGCCGTAACGAGGCGGATTTATGCGGATGATATTTGGTCAATAGTGTATTAGGCGGAGCTTGATTTCAACGACACAAAGTCAGCAGGCCAAACGGAACGTCGCGGTGGCCTTGCTGCCGCTCTTTCGTCCTCATCCAGGCCATCTGCTGCCACCGCTGATCGATGGGCGGATACACGCTGGCGCATACGAGCTAGCGAGCGCTCTTTTGCAACTTCGATGACACACAGAAAACGATTGAGATTTTTTTTTTCTTTTAATGATAAATGTGAATTCTTTGAGCAATTTCAGGGATTTTCAATTTCCTGTTTGTAACAACAGTCTCATTGCTTGATAATACGTTATGCTAACATCAGTGGTCCCGACAATGATCCCTGTGGAACACCAGTCGGGTTTGCTTATCATTTAAATTGTTGAAGTTACATTAACTCATTCACTGCCTTTGACAAGTATACTTGTCAATTGTATTTTTTAGAGCGGTGCTAAATGGGGGCGAATCTGAGCATGCTCCACTGTAAATATCAAACTTGGAAACAACTTTACTGATGCCCAACCACCGGTAGATGACATCATTGCCCCATTTTATAGGAAATAAACACAGTTTCAGAGTCCATTGGAGAAATGGCTGTATTTTGGCAAACCTACATTTTTCTGCTGTCAATTATAAAAAAACGGGACGGGACAAAAAGTAGGGAGTCTATTCTGTTATTTGGTAGATTCGGTTTATATATAATTATTGAATGTAATATCACGTGAGTATTGGAAATGTAAAAATTTTCTATAATGACTGGCAGTGAATGAGTTTTAAATAAGTATTAATCCAGTATGTTTTCAAAAAGGAATATAATTAAAAAGGTAAGGTGAAACAATAAACAAAAAATGGCAAAACAAAAATGAGGTGCAGGTAAATGAAATTAAATAACAAAAAAAAAGTTAAAAAAGAGGCAGTAGATAGAGTGTAACACAAAAATAAAGCAAAAATGAGGGCATAAAATAATAGGTAAAAAAAAATTGGGCGAAAACCAAAAAAGTCCAGGTAAAATATAGATTTTGAGAAACTAACATAAAAATATAATAAAATAAAACAGGGATTAAAACAAGGTGTAGGTTAGGTATGATATATAAATTAAATTAAATCAAGACAAAAATACACAGAAGCAGATTGCATTCAGAGAAAAAAAATGATTTTGAAATAATTATTTTTTTGTTTCTGTTTTGCAAAAAAAATAAAAAATAAAAAAAAATTTATTTGATCAATTTCTTTTTCCTGTTTAACAGATTTTTTTTTTCTGTTTTCAGGTTTTCTTTTTTTTCTCTTTTTTGGGGAATTTTCTCACCTATCGTTAAAATACAGAAAAACTGAAATAACATTCAGAAAAACAGGAAAAATATTCCAAAAACTGAAAAAAAGAAAAAAGACGCAAACTCCATAAAACAGGAACAATTACTTTGCAAAACAGAAACTGAAAAAAAAGGGTCCAATAAACAAACCCCAAAAATAAACTACTCAGAAACAAAAATGATTATTATTTTTTTCAAGTGAAAGCAATATGCTTAAGTAGAAATAAGATAAAATAAATTTAAAATGAATACATGACTTAGTTACAAAATATTAAAATACAATAAAAAAAAGGGAATTAAAATGGGGGAAGTGCAAAAACAAAGGGGTACACATCAAGTGCAGGTCAAGTCTAATAAAAAATAATAATAATAATAAAATGTTTGACGAGGTGCGCCCCTTAAATGCGTTTTTTATTTTTATTTTTTCCCAGACCACCTTCAAGAACACAACACACATCAAGAGACAGATGCGAAACTCGCAGTTGATATGTGAGTCATTAGACTCCCCGTCAGATCTCTCGAGTCGGCCCACTCTCATCCACCAGAATCTCACTTTAACCACCTTGCACATTTCACCTCCATAAAGAAGGCAGATGGGGTCAGAGGTCACACTGCTGATGCCGCTTATGAGTGGCAAAGTTTGTTTTAAAAGGGTTGCTTGGCCTGAAGGGGGACGTAAGAGTGTGTGTGTGTGGGGGGGGGGGGGGGGGGGGGGGAGGAGCTTACGCAACTTATTATTCATTTGTGTCTGCTGCCTTTATCTCCATATTATTTTTCTTTTTTTTTTTTGTTTGCTGGCGCGCGATAGGCCCTGACGCGCACCTGGCGGCACCACACTGAGAGGGTGTTTACAAAGGAGGACTTGAATTCCCATACATTTGCTGTCAGTTCCCCGGAAGCCACGTTTGCCCCGCCCCTCCCACCATTACAATTAAACCAGGATGAAACATGAAATATTGATGAGTAAAAAAGTTACTTCTTACCTTCCTCAGCTGAATTTGGCCGCAGAACGAGACAGAGGGACAGAAAGACGCTCCACATCTCCACTACAGAGTGACACTGACAGCGGGCCGGGGAGGGAGAGAGAGCATGAAAGAGTGAGAGATGTGTGCGTATGTGTCGAGAGAGGGAGGGGGAGGAGGGAGGGAGGGGGAGGAGTCTGTTTGTTCCTACTATCAGCAGCGGGAGGAGGATGAATGGATGAGAGAAGGTGAGGTGGGAGGGGGGCTGTAATATTTACAGAGAGAGAAAAAAAATGGCCCAAGTCAACAAAACGCCGTCGTCGTGGAAACGAGGGAGTTAATAAGAACAAGCGTGACGCTCACTAAAGTCAAAATGTCACCTACACGAGGGCAGCCAGCATGTTGTGGCGTCCTTCACGTCTGTACGATGCCCCTTTTTCTTTTTCTTTTGTTTTTTTTTAGCTTAAATATGTGTTACCATTTTGTGGCCCGGCTCACGCGCGCCACTCGCTGGCCACCTCGCGCCATTGCAGCTTGTTGACGGTGGGGGCGCTTTTCATGCCCCAGTTCACTGCAATGAGGAAGACTTGAGTGGACTCTTGCAAGGGAGATGTTTGCCCGCCGGCTCGACACAGTGAGTTAGATGGCCCCATTCCCAGCCGGCCTGGAGGGGTTGGGGGTGGGGGGGGGTCCTAAATATGCACATTTAAGTCTAAAATGGATCATTATGAAATGAATTGCTTGACCTTTTTAGTGGGAGGGCAAAGACTTCGTTAAGGGGTCAAGTTCATTTACTTATTTATTTATTTATTTATTTACTTTATTATACAGTTTTGAAAAATTTGTGCACTCATTCGGTCAATTTTGTATTTTTTTTTTGCTTTGATTTGCTAACATTTTTTTTGTGTGCAAAATCAGCTCACGTCATCAAAAGTATCAGTTACTATGCAGAGAGAAATAGAAGCTTTGTAGTCATTTCGCAGTTAAAGGGAAACTTGACTCACTGAGCCATTTTCAGCAGTAAAATTTTTTTAATTTGTCTATAATTAATGTTAACTTCATTATTTTTCATGTACAATTAGTACAATCATGGCTCAGTTTAATAACCAAACCCAGAAAACAGGTGGGTCACGATTGGGCGTTTCCTACTTCCTCAGCACAGGTGATGTCATCATCAGTCGACAGGAAGAAGAAAAATGACTTTTTAAAGGTATTAATTGTACATGAAAAATAATGAAGTTATCAAATTCATTAACTTTTCACTGCTGAAAATCGTTCAATGAGTCAAGTATCCCTTTAATTAGCAATTCCTCCCAAAAGAGTCTTCAAGCTGTTTACTGCCACTCCCGTTGAAAGTTGACTTTCAAACTAACCCTAAAACAAATAATTGCACATCCTGTACTTTAAACAAACGCATAGCTTAACGATGCAAAATGCTGTAGACGGCCTAATGAATAGCATCAATGTTGCAGTGTTATGACCTTTATGGATATTTAAACTCAAAAAGTGACCTATAAGGAAGATATAACATGCATATATTCTTTATCTTCTGCAAAGAACGACTACTACTACTGTAATATTTTCATCAAATGAGCAATATTTTTTTTTGTAGATTTCAGGCAAATGTAACTGTGTGACCTAAGAGCGAGTCTGCCCCGCAGAAAATTTCAACTCTTGCTCTCGTTGCACATTTTATTAGTTTGATTTTATTTACCGCTTTGGCCAATGGTGGTTAGCGTTTGGTCAGGACACATTCGAGTCACATTTAGTCTCTTCTTGAAACAGATGCACAACTTTATTTCCATTTGAGTTCTGTTCGAAAGCGAACGTCTCACAGCAACATGCCCATGCAACACTTTTCTTGGACCCATATAAAAAAAAAAATGCAAACACAAAATATACATATTAATTAAAAGGCTGGCGGATACAGTATATGGTGGCGTGCAGGAACGGTCGAGTAACAGTCTAAAGACAGAAGTGCATGGAAAAATCAGAGCGTTGAACAAGTTACACTCGTAGCAATTTATTAGGCACGTTAACGCCGAACGGCCAATTGAAGTGAACGTAAACATTCAATGACATCAGCCTCCGAAAGGATGTCGCGCAGCAGATTTCATCTCGGCATACCGAATAAATTGATAAGAATGCGTCCAGTGGATTCATGTTAAGCCGGGCGACGGACGCTAATCATTCAAATGTCCGCCGTGCCCAAAGTGCAAATGTAACGCCGTTCCAGTCGTATTACAAACAAACGCGTCCACACCACTCAAATAAATACGAGCCGCTAGTGTTATGATTGGATGTCTTCGCTGACCTGTGACGTCATTGTTAGGAGTGAATCGGTAGACCGCGAGTGTGCGATTTTGACCCAAAAACATTTGCCAATATGTACCACTTGACCTATTTGCTGCTTTTTGTTCTATGGCAAAAGCTCAGACCAATACAAAAGTAGTGCTTTGGTGCCCTCCTGTGGCACCTAGGTGACAGGGAACTATGTTGGTGCGAGGGCAGGAGCTTCATTTTGGTCAGGACGTAGCACTGTCTAATATAAAAGTAGTGCTTTGCCACCATGTTGTGGCATTATCCTATTTTGGTTATCTGCAGATGGAGACAAAGTCCTTCGCCTAATAGCAAAAATCGCCAATTAATTGTAACTTTTGTAATTGACTATAAATGTCACAAAATAGCAACTAAGCACCAAAGTATTATAGTTAAATGTAATAACGCAACTATAACTACAATTGAAAAAGAAAAAAAATTCTGTTAATGAAATAAAATTTAAGAACTTTTTTTATTTAAACTACAATTGAAAAAGAAAAATTTCCGTTAATAAAATAACATTTAAAAACATTTTTTTTTAAACTACAATTGAAAAAGAAAAATTTCCGTTAATGAAATAAAATTTAAAAACAGTTTTTTTTATCTTTGTCACTAACTTTCATTTGGAAATTGTCTGCTTTACTTTATTACACAATATTTACTGTGACTTTTAAAAAAAAAAAGATCTTGCACTCTATAAATGCTCCTTATATGAAAAAAATCTAAAACTAATACTAAAACCAATTTAAAAAAAAAAATCAGAAAAACTAACAAAACCACTAAAAACTACTTAAAACTAATTGAATAAAAAAAAAAGTCAAAATCAAATAAATAATAAAATGAAAAATTGAAAACTATTTTAACCCTGCTCAGTCCCCTGCAAGTATTTGACCCTCCCCTCCAAAAGCTTTACACTACACTGCAACTGCATTTTTACAAATATTGCCTACTTTCGACCACTTCTCAACACATTTTATTCCCAAGGGGTCATCAGATGGCGCCAAAGCAACACTTTTATGCCTTGGCTTGAGCACAAAAACAGCGAAAGCCGACCTGCGAAGGAATTATGCGTTGTACTCCCAAAAAAAAAACAAAAAAAAACTGCAACCAAGTTGAATGCAAAAAGTCAGTGAAGAGCCGAAACTACGCGTCATTGTCAAACAATCGAGTTCCTCTATTGGCAGTAGACGTTCACACAACTTTCAGTTTCTTCTTTAGCAGCAAAGTCCAACACGCACACACAGTATACACACACGTTTAGCAGTTCCTGAACGGCCGTGCTTGGATGTTTTCGTTTGAAGTCCTTTGTGCGTCTCCGGGAACTTTTTTTTTGGAGGGGGGGGGGGTCGGTTTGGAATTGGCAGGACCCCCGCCATGGGTGTTTTCGGGGTCAGCCCGGCTTTTGCGAGCTTGACCTCAATATCTAAAAGCTGAAATCCTTAACACTGAACACATGTTGATCCTCTTAAAAAGGAGGCGGAGCGCGAGGAATGTCAACAAACTTTTAAGGGCCGGCAATTCCGTTTTAAGCAGGCTTACGAGGACCTCGGTTAATTATTTTGGCATTTCCACACTCACCAAAAAAAATAAAATAAAATACCCTGTTTAATGTGATTTGTTTTCAACTATGAAAAGTCTCATATGTGATGTTATGACACTGACCTTTTCCTAACCGCTCTCCCGGTCACATGACCTCTCCCTCTCTCGCTCTCTCTTTAGGGCTTGTCCGCGGGCAGGTCCACCATGGGGACCTTTTCCGAGGGGGACGTGGGCGGAGGTTCTTTGCTCCCGGGCAGGCCCACGACCGCCGCCTCGGGCACGGGCGAGCCGGACGATTTGGCGGCGAATCCCTGCGCGATGTCGTCGAAGGTCCGCCCTTTGGTCTCGGGCACTCGCAGGAACGTGAAGATGAAGAAGACGATGAGGAACACCATGAAGATGATGAACACGTAAGGGCCGCAGAGTTCCTAAAGGGAGGGGGAAACGTGGATCGTGGTACACCGGCGCCATCTTGTGGTATGCGATAGAAGCGCCGCATACTCTCCTTCTCGTCACCGTGTTGTTGGCGACTGTCTTGTGTGTGAATACGTTACCTCCAGTTTGGGGAAGCCGAGGCCCACCAGGAAGTTGGCGGTCCAGTTGGAGAACCCGGAGACGGCCATGGCGGCGGGTCGAGGCCCCTGCGAGAAGAGCTCGGCCACGATGAACCAGGGGATGGGACCCGGGCCCATCTCGAAACTGGCCACGAAGGCGAACACGGCCACGATGGCCAAGTAGCTCAGAGATGGCGTCGTTCTCTGTTCAGAGCAACAGAAAAATCAGGTACGTACAAAAATAAATACATAAATGAATACATGAGAGTAGCAACCAGGATCCTCACACTTTACAGTACACATGGGTCATGAAAAATAAACAAAAATAATTTCATCAACACACATTTTTCACCGGACTAAAACTCGACGAGACTAGACGAAAACCCTCACTGAATGAACAATAAGTGGGACAAAATCAGTCCGCATTTTTGTCGACTAATGAAGATGAGACGAAAGTTTACTTCACTTCATAAAAACTGGACTAAATATTTATGGACATTTTTAGTTCAGGAACAAAAAAAAAAACGAGAGAAAAAATACGTTTTTGTCAAATCTTGTCACTGTGACACTGTCATGTGACACGCCCCCTTTCAAATCTGCAGCTAGCGAGTGGAATAATTTTTATTCAGAATTTTTATAAAATGGGTACTTTACTGTAAAAAAATGAATGCAAATTGCACTAAAAAAAATTTATCTGCGTTACAGCGAGACCGCAAAAAGTGAATCGCGTTATGACGAGGGAACACTGTACAGGAAATAATCCACATTATTTATCTTAATCCAATTGATTCATATAACATTTTAAAGTGATCATAACCATAAACACAACAAATTACAAAATAATCGACCGTATATTTGGATCAAAATGCCACCATTATTGTAACCTTTACAACTCAACAATTTATTATTATTAGTTTTTTGTTTTTTTTTTATTTTAGATTTAGGAAGCAAAAAACAACTTAAATAATATGGTTGCATCACCATTTCCCCAGATCCATTTGGGATATTTTGTTACGGTCTGACGAGACCAAGATTAAACTTTTTGACCACAATTCCAAAAAGGTACGTTTGGCACAAAAACAGTACTGCTCATCACAAAAACAAAAGCATCCCAGCAGTGAAGCATGTTGGTGGCAGCATCATGATTTGGAAGGCTTAGACAAGGTGGAAGGAATTATGACCAGTTCCAAATCGTAGTCAAGATTTGCACAAAATCTTCACAGTTTTTGTTGTGCTAGCTGGAAAAACGTCATAAAAAGGGGACGATGATGTCAATCTTGTGTTTTGACATCCACCAGTCGGCAAAATCTCCAGTTTTCGTGTCGTCAATTTGCAACCGATGGAATCGTCACTCACCACCAGAGAAAGGGAAATGGTCATGAGCAGGGCAGAAACGGCCATTCCGCCCAGTCCGATCAGGTGTAAGGTCCTTCGACCCGCTTTTTCAACCAGGAAGAGCTGGCAACAATCAGGAGACATTTTAATCAATAAAAAGCAGTCAACCGCACCGAAAGGGACGACAACGTTGCGCTTCGGCACTCACCGAAACGACGGTGAACACCGTGTTGACCACCCCGGCGCCGATGGTGGCGTAGATGGGTTGCGTCACGCCGGCCGTCTCAAAAATGCCTGTCGAGTAGTAGAAGACCTAAAACGGTTCAAAAGTCAGCACACAATATATTTTTGTTAATAAACGTATCGGTCAGCAGTTCGAATCTCAGCTAAATAGGAAATCGAGAATGACAGCAAGATTAGTAACTCTATAAAGCATGAACCATGAAATAGATGAGAGACATTTATGACAATTTTTTGGGGGGAAAATCAACTTCCACATATGACTTTTGATTTGTGTCATATTTGATACATCTGGTCATAATGATTTAATTAAATTCATACATTTATAACTGTCAAAAGTATAATGCAATAATAAACAGAGATACCAAACATATTAATATTTCCAAAAAATCAGAAAGAATATTTCCCACTATTAACTCATTCACTCGCAGCCATTTTGACTTTTGCTCCCGGCTGTTTTACTGGATTTGGACTGATTTTGCAAGGCCCACAGAATATTGTGTTCTATTGCTATAAAAACATGGAACCTACCAAAAGAAAGATTAGAGTCTCTAATTTCATCAGGAATAAAAATTATATTTGCATCTGCTTTCGTTTTGCACCAATGAGCATTAGAATATAGCTAAGTTTTATCATTACTCACAAACCTGTTGAAAACGCTGGCAAAAAGAGCTTGTTGCAACATGGCCCTGGATGATCTCTTATACTCTGCTGCCACCTGCTGGCCATTTTTTTTGCAATAACTACCATAGCTTTAAACAACCTCTTCATGTCAGACACTGTATCAAAGCCTTCTGTATGCTTTTACATAAAAATAAAAAAAATGTAAATATGTTTTTGGATTTGAAAAACAAAGTATTAAAAAACGTATTTATACATTTTTGGGTTGAAATGGGTTAATAAATATAGGTGTCTCTCCTTTCTCAAATGATCTTGCAGGGTCGCTGGCAAAGCCATCAGGTGGGTGATACTGCCCTCTACTGGATCATCCGTGCAACGCATGTGTCAGATCATATGTTAGGGTTTTAATGGGGGTGAAAAAATATTATACTCATGAAATAGATGGCTCAAAATGTCTTGTGTTTAATATGATACATTTGGCTTTATATCAAGAGTAAAACAAAGTGCAGCTTTATCTGAACGGTGAGCTTAAGTGTCCTGCTACTCCCCGAATAAGCGCTAAAGTGTCGGCCACAAAGGGCGGACGTCACAAGCTCTCGCTGTGGGGCAACGCTGTGATTGTCAGCAGCCACTAACACGTCCAGTCAGCCTGGTTACGTGACCTTATTAACATAACTATTAGGAATGCCAACCGTGCTCGTCGCTCGTCTGACCCCCTCGAAAAAAGGCTGCAATTATTCCGCTCGATCTAACGTGGCCCCAAAGGCCACGCAGAATTCTTTCTGTCGTCAGTAGTTTTGTATCCCTCTGTGGGATGCTTAATTACATCACTTCATTTCAAAGGAAGGAAAATACCAATACCAGGTATCGTATTGAACCGATGTCAGCATATTTTAAGGTATTGAATACTCATGAGAGCTGCTGATACCAGACACTGGTACTATAAGGCAAAAAGTCTCAAACCACTCGTACTGATGTCAGCCAAGGAAAAAAGGGGTATCGAGATGAGAGGGCATTTGCAGGTAGGACTGCAAAATTCTGGGAATTTTAAAAATTTGAATTAACAGGAATTGATGGGAATTAACCTATAATTGACAAAACTCAAGGTTGATAATTTGTAGGGAATTTGTAAATATATTTGTGCATTAACCCGAAGCACGTACAACCGACCCCATCATTCCTAAATTTGCATATTTGTGGATTGTTTTGTGTGTGTGTGTTTTTTTTTTAATGTTTTGGAACCTCCATTATTAGCTGAAAAACTCCCCGACTCATATTTGTTTTTGCCGCCAATGTGCAGAATTTTCCTGCCAAGGAACTATGTAGAAGTGAGTTGAGGAGCTTCATTTAGACAAAAGTAGTTCGTTGCCACCATCTTGACGCCAAGAAACTACACTGAGTTAAGTTGAGAAGCTTTATTTAGACAAAAGTAATACTTCGGTGCCATCTATAGGTGAATTCTAAACTTTTTTACTTGTTGATGTTTGACATTTGTGGGGGTATGTTGAGCTACACTTATGTTCGATTATGATACATTTCCATTCTATTACCCCCAATTTTCCAATCTGAAATACCTGCAAAAATGTCCATCCATCCATCTTCCTAACCACTTACTCCTTTCTCAATTGAGCTCACAAGGGTCGCGGGGGGTGCTGGAGCCTATCCCAGCTGGCTTTGGGCAGTAGGCGGGGAACACGCTGAACTGGTTGCCAGCCAATCGCAGGACACACAGAGACGAACGACCATCCACTCGCACAAGCACACCGAGGGACAATTCGGAGCGCCCAATCAACCTGCCGTGCATGTCTTTGGAATGTGGGAGGAGACCGGAGTACCCGGAGAAGACCCACGCGGGCACGGGGAGAACATGCAAACTCCACCCAGGAATGGCCGAAGCCTGGACTGGATCTCGGGTCCTCGGTACTAACCAGTCACCCACCGTGCCGCCCTTACAAAAATGTCTTCATCTAAATGAACTTTGCATGGAAAATGTCCCCACCAACCGGCAACGAGTACGCGCACTCACGGCGTTGATGCCCGACAGCTGCTGCGAGAGTTGCAGGACGATGGCGATGATGATGGGCTGCCGGTAGTTGTGAGAGCGGAAGAGCTCCAGGATGGTGACTTTCTTCTCCGTGGCCATCTTCATGCCTTCCTCCTTCATCTCGTCGATGTCCTCGCTCACGTCCTCGAAGCCGCGCAGGCGCACCAGCGCTGCCAAGCGGGACAGCGATAGGAGGAATACGAGTAAGAAAAAAAAAAAAAGAAAAGATGAATGAGAAGTTGAGGTGCGCGTCTTTGGGTCAGAACCTTTCCTGGCCTCGTCTTCCTGTTTGAGGACGATGAGAAGGTATCGGGGGCTCTCGGGGCAGAAGGGCAGCATGATGCTCTGCAGGATCGCCGGCAGGATGGTCAGCGCCAGGAGGATGGGCCACAGAGTATCGGAGCCCAGAAGAGACTTAAGACCGAAGACCTGAGAAAGAAAAATACAAAAAAAATAGACAATATTATCATAAGTGTGGAAATTTCTTTTTCAACCTGCTAATCATGCCACATTTTGCCACGAATTAAAACTAATTGTAACGACAAAATGTTCACAAAACTCAGGACATCTTGGGAACAATCTCAAAATTTGTATTTTCCCCACACACCGTTCAATTTGTTGTTGGAAATACACACAGTAGTTTGAGTTATTCAGCTAAAAATAAAATAATCAAAATTTCAATTACGTCTCACACTATCTGCTAGTGACAATGTAAAAGAATGTAAAATTAAAAAAAACAAAAAACAAAAAAACAAAACTAGAAATTCAAGCTTGGAGAGAAAAATTGGAGGAAGAAATTTGAGGTCCCCAAATTTAATCATTAAATTTATCAACAATTTACATTATAAATGACAATGTCAGGCCAAAACAGGCTTCCAGGTACCTTAAAAAAAATATTTATTTATAATAAATTTTTTTAAATAAAAAAGTAGCCCATTTACACTCAGTGAAATCTATAAAATACTATTTTTTTTATACACAAAAATTACTTATGTTCAGTAAAAAATAATAATAAAAAAATAATAATAATAATAATCAAAATAAACCTTATTCTTAAATGGACACTTCACCTTTTTAGCCCATTATAGCAATAAAAAGTTAATATTTTGCCGATAATTAATTTGATACTTTCATTATTTTTCACGTACAATTAGTACCTTTAAAAAACAACTTGCTGTCGACTGAAAATGACATCACGAGGGCTCAGGTCACCAATCACAGCTCAGCTTGTGAATGTCACATGACCAAACCTAGAAAACAGGTGAGCTGTGATTGGTTACCTGAGCCCTTGCGATGTCATTTTCAGTCGACAGCAAGTTGCAAAATGTGCTTTTTAAAGGTATTAATTGTATATGACAAATAATGAAAATGTCAAATTTATTATAGGCAAAATATTAATGTTTGACTGCCAAAAATGGCTAAATAAGTAAAGTATCCCTTTAAACATTACAGTTAAAAATACACTTCCAATTAAGTACTGGCAGAATCAGCTGTCAATTTTATTTGAAGTGGGGTTGTCAGCATCTATTGGATGGAACTAATGAAGTAATCAAGTAATCAGTAAAGTATCTAAGTTACTTTTAAAGTCAAGTAATGAGTAAAATAGTTATTTTTCAATGTAACTGTGGCATGTGATCATTTCTGTAATGAATTTTATTATTTTGTTTTTATTTGATGTATGTCATTTAAAATTGTATGTGAATTGATTTAACAAAATAATAAAAATTGTGAACTAATGTTCCCTTGGTAGTTATTGATTTATATTGTAAGTTTGTATGTCTTACAGCAAATAAACAGTTTAAAATAAAATAAAAATAAAAAACTGTGGCATGCGATGATGTGACTTGCGCGCACCTGTGCCACCAGGATGCCGATAACCACGCCCAGCTGGTGCAAGGTGCCGAAAGCTCCTCGGAGGGCGGTGGGGGCGATCTCGCCCACGTACATGGGCGTCAGTCCCGTGCACAGGCCGCAGAAGACGCCGATGATCAAGCGGCCGATGATGATCATCTCGAAAGAGCGACTCAGGCTGGACAGTCCCATCAGGCCGCCGCCCAGCAGGGCCAAAATGTTCGCCAGCAGCATGGACTTCCTCCTGGACGGGAAAAGACGGACGGCCAACGGCGACGTTTTATGGTTGCCGATTTTCCTAAACTGTGACTTTGTCACCTGCCGAACTTGTTGACGATGGCCCCCACGCTGAAAGAGCCCAACATGCCTCCCACGCTAAAGATGGCCACGGCAAAACTCCACACCATTGTGGTGGCGCCCGGACTGAAAGGCTCGTCGAAGCGCTCCAGAGACACGTTTTGGAAGAACTGACGCAGTTTCTGTTCAAGGACACTTCATTAGGTACATTGGAACATTGAGAGATCCAACAATGTGCCAGCAATAATTAAGGCTTTTGTTTTTTTTGTTTTTTAGCAGTTGTTGCTAATTTTTTAATGACTCCATTTCAAGAATAAAACCCACTTAGCAAACAGCATGAATACTGCATCAGTTTGCAGATATGTAAAACTGCAATTACATCTCTCTATGCAAATGTATTTGCATATACTTTGCTCATCTTGTGTAGTTGAAGAAGGTAATATAATTATTTTTATTATTCAAAATATATAATTTTCAAAACGTAGGAAAAGTAAACTCTTGTAATACATTTTTTTGTTTTTTTACGGTCCATTCCAGACTACCAGGCTTGTTTTCTGTTTGTCGTTTTACATGTACCTGTATATTAATAAAATAATAAATAAATAAATAAATACACATACAATAATAATAATAATAATAACTTAAAAATCTTCCGCGGAAATTTTGGATGTGACTGCTGACCCTTGCAAGGTGGAAAGCCGAATGCACTGAACAGTTTGCCAAATGTTGGTGTACTTTACCTCTCAATCAGTCAGCAAGCTAGCATTAGCATGCTAAGCTAACTTAGCATTAGTAATGGCAGGATAACTTAACATTAGCATTAGCATGCTAACTTAGAATTTGCATGTTAAGTTAGTATTGGCATATTAAGTTAGCATTAGCATGCTAAATTAGCATTGGCATTAATATGCTAACTTAGCATTAGTGTGCTAATTTAACATTAGCATTAGCATGTTAAGCTAGCATTGGCATATTAAGTTAGCATTAGCATGCCAAATTAGCATTAGCATTAATATGCTAACCTAGCATTAGTGTGCTAATTTAGCATTAGCATGCTAAGCTATCATTAACATGCTGACTTGGCATTACATGCTAACTTAACATTAGCATGCTAAGTTAGCATTAGTTTGTTAACTTAACATTAGCGTTAGCATGCTAAGCTAGCACTAGCATGCTAATTATTAGCATGCTAACTTTAACTTAACTTCGGTAAGTGCGCAGCGTGGCTTTGGAAAAAGGTTTTAAATTTCTGGCTCTTTTCCCACCTTCTCCAATCATTCCTATGGGACTTTTTGTCTTTTTTTTTTTGTAAACTGCTTGAATATTGTCAACACCCACGAATGGATTTCCCACGTTGAAACATCAAACATCTACTCAAAAGGATGACTCAAACTTGCGCACGGCACACACCTGCTCAGGTGCATTGATGACCCCGGTGTTGTAACCAAACTGCAGCGATCCGATGACTGCAGTGGAGACGCAGTAGAGCAGGTAGAAGGTGACTTTCTTCTGCTTGGGCTGTTTGATGAAGAAGGCGAGAGGGAGACAAAAGGATGAAACGAGACGGACGCCTGGATGCCTTTTTCCAAAAGAATGGCCTCTCTTCTCTGTTTGAACAGTGGACGTGGAGTGTTCCTGCCTTCCGACAAAGCTCTTGTTGTTTCTGGACACAGTGGCCGTCACGCACGAACGCACAATGAGCCTTTTCCAACCTGCTCGTATTGGCGATAACAGTACTTGCTGTGTTACTGGGAAGTCTGCAGTCAAAAGCACCTGCAGGGCCCGAGACGGAATTCTGTTGTTTTGCTCGCTGGCCTATGAAGTTTAAGCGGGATTAGTGCATAAGAAGCAGATAAATACAGCAAGAAATTTGCTGCATGCACAACATTGGGGACTTTCGAAGTGGCGCAAAGACTTTGTCACTTATTTTGTGCTTTGAAAAAAAAACACCCAAAAAAACAATGTTATTCAAAGATAATTTGATTAATATACATTTTAAAATTTATTATTATTTCCAGTTGTTAAAAGGTAAACTGGGAATAATTTGTTACATTGTATGTATACTAGGGGTGTCAGGCGATTAAAATTTATAATCATAATTAATCACATCACTTCAATCGTTAACTCACGATTAATTGCAAATTTGATATCTGTTCTAAATGTATTATAAAACATTTTTTTCCAAGTTGTCATATTCTTGTTAACATAAAAGTGGAAAAAAAATGTTAAACTCAGAAATATGGCTGCATCTTTTAGTTATTGTTAAAATAATTAATTAAATAGTTAAAATTAAAAAGATGTACAGTAATGTAAAAAACAAAACAAAAACGTGTGATATTGATTTGTTTTGAGGTTATTTTTCTGCCACTAGATGGCATAATCGCATTCATAAGATGCTGGTGACAGCTCTAATCTTTAACATGAAGCAACTTGTGAAATTTTGCACATTTTTAAAATTGGAAAATACAACTTGACCCCAGTCTCCACAAATATATGCATTATTATTAAATTTATCACTGCTAAATTTTTGAGGCGGACGTGTCCGCTGCGTTGCGACCGGAATTCCCCCAGTACAGGCATCATGCGTTAAAAAATAATAATAAAATAGTGGCGTTAAAGAAACTCTAAATTAACTCAAAATTAATGATGACACGTCTAATATATACATTTTTTTTAATTATTCAAAGCTCTACCTATACAGATAGCAATTCATATTAGACTGTTCCTAGGAACAAAACCAAAATTCTGCCTCAGAAAAAACACCGCCAGTGCCTTTGCCTACCAGGTACCACAAAAATGACCACATACCTAAGCAAGCCGCCAGCGAAACTGAGAAAGTGACATCATCACGCAATCAAAGAGGGACGTTGCGACCTCGTCTCTTGAAACAAACCGTTGTCACAGTCAGATATCAACGTTTGCGGTCTGCGGAGGAGGAACGCAGGAAACGTTTGAAAGAGACACACGGACGATCGTATGTTTGTGTTACGAGAACGCCGAAAGAAAAAGAAGATTGAATGACATGCGAACTTGCTGAGCGATGCAATTTGGAGTGCGACCAAAAAAAAAAAACGTTCCGGAAAAGGATGTCACAAACGTCAAAACATGGATCCTCACCAGTAACATGCCGTCCACACGTGCTGTTGCAAAATTTTCCTGCGGGCAAAATGTTTTTGTGTCACCAAATCCGGTTCAATCCAGTTCAGCCCGCTGGAAAGATTTCCCATGAGGCTTTGCGTGAACGCCTGCTCAAGGAGTTTGTGTTTTCATGAGTGATACTAGTAGCGGCATTTGTAAACAACAGATCCTGTTTTGAGAATTTTGCAATTAACATAACTCACACAATGCGTTATAATATTATATGTGTGTTTTTATTTATCAAATCAAATGTTGTGAAAATGACATCACAGTGCCGAAAGGGCTCAACTTGCGAACGTCACGTGACCAACCCCGGAAAACAGCGACGGTCTTCACCTGAGCCCCCACCGTGATGTCATTTGCAGTCGAAGGCAAGTAGCAAAATGGCCGCCCCCTGCGACGTTTTCTGCTAGAAGCATGTAAATATATTTGATTAAATATTCTTTTTAATAATGGCTTAATTAATCTAGAATAAAATTGACAAATGACTTGGCCGATCTGCCCCGTTCTAAAAAAAATCAAACGCGGCCCTTGAGCACAAGACTTAAACCACCCTCCTGATTTGACAGTTTTGTTTGTGTAAACGGACGGCAGAGACGACACGCGCGCACTTGCAGCGACACGCTTTGGTTGCCCAACTGTCAAGCGACGTGACGTGAAAATTACGCCTTTGCTGCCTGTCTGTGACGCCTTTTTAATCCGGGGAGTGGTCGGGAGGTTTTATCAGTCCAAGAATCACACGCAACGTAAATCCATGTCTAAAGGGGTGTTATGTAACCAAAAAAACAAAAACTAAATTGGCATGCCCTTGGATGCATGAGTCGAAATCATCACCCCTAGTGGTTACTTATAACATTTCAATGTGATTGTGTCAATGGATGTGCTTGCCAGGTGAAAAATATGAAAACTGGCAACTTAACTTAACTTTGGGTACTCAAATGAAGAAGCCTGGAATGGTCACCAGCCAATCATCGGACACTTATTGACAGTCGGTGTACCCGGGAAAAAGGTAGACTCTAACACGGAACCAGAGAACTATGAGGCAGACGTGCTAACCACTAGGCTACTATGCCGCCTCCCAACCGACTCTTTTAGTAATTTCCTGTAGTTTGCGTTTGAGTACCGACTGCAGCAGTGACATCCATCCATTGGTCTAAATCAATTGGAGAACTGGACATTTTTTTAATTTTTTTTAAATGCACTTATCAATAATAACTAACTAACTACCATTTATTAGGAACAGGGATGTAACGATAATGGCAATATCGTGATATCGCGATATTAAAACTGCCACAATATATCGTCGTCATCATGTCACGATATTCAAAGAAGCACATCTATTAAAAAATAATCTGATTGATTTTCATTTGTGCATTCTAGCACCCTCTGGTGGCTAGTTTTTTATTGCATTTAATTTTCACAAGGCATGTTTTGGCCCTTTTATGATTAAAATCCAGGATAATGGTCAGATAAAGGGGAACATAATATGATTGTGAACATAGTCAATATGTGGAGGAACTCAATGCGTGCTTGCATGAGTACCTCAATATATATATTTATATATTATATTTATATTTTTCCTTGCTGTAATGTATGAAAACACAACATTGTGCGTTTTTTTTAGTATAAGCTCGCTTTTTTACAATTTTGTGACCTTTTGTATCGTCAACCTCCCCACAATATTGTGATAATTATCGTATTGTGACCTTCATTCCATATCATGATGTTTGGATATCGTTACATCCCTAGTTAGGAACGGCTGAAAAAAAATACTGCGAGAATTATGATTAGGTTGTTTGAAACTATATATGGACATTTTTTATTGTTATTTTACATTTTTAATAGTGACTTTAATATTGGCAAATCCAACCCAAGTGCATAACCAAATGTGCATTTAACATTTTGAACAAAAAACAAAAAGACTTTTGACCCTCACGACACTAATAAACTGAAATTCAAATGAACAAACAACATTCAAATGTGTTGTTGACGCAAAACCTGTCACCATTTTACTTTTGGAATATATTATCTAATATATTTGGGATGAGCTTCCGATCACTCGTGACCGTAGTGAGGACGAGTGCGATAGAAAACGGATGGACGGATTCGTTTAGTATTTATTTGATAGAAAACTTTTGCTAATTTATTTGATGGTAAAGTTGCTGTAATTGTGAAGTTCACAGGTACCTGAAAAAAAAACAATTTAAAAAAATCCAAACAAACAAACAAAAGAATAAGGTACAAAATATTCCATGTGTGTATTTGGACACCCAAACAAGCAATGTCAAAATGTGAAGCAAGCTTGAGGATGACTTAACAGTGCGCAAGGTGTTACAAAAGAAAACCGCCAGTGAAATTGGACATATCATGAGGCACACCGGCACATCATTCGACATTTTTGATGCAGTGTAAACTACTTGGCTCTTCCACTTCTCTGCGAATCTTTTGGACGCCGTGAGTTGGCGCAGGTGTACCTAATGTTGTGTCTATGAGCGGTATTCTTCTCCTGCGTGTCCTTGCTCTCTATCGACGCGCGTTTAACGTCGCACTCAAGTTGCGACTTGCCTTTGCTCTCTCTTTCTCTCGCTTAGTCACGTCCCCAAAACGCTCCGTTCACATCCTCCTCGTGCCAGAGAGGAAAATTACAGAATTGTGTGCCTGCCTGCGACTTAATGAACTCCAGCTTTTTTTTAAAATTATTATTATTATTATTATTCAAAACGTGTGCCGCACAAAACAAATTAGTGGGAACTGAGACAGAAAGTTAGCTTGACAATAAAAATGTCGCATTCACGTCATAAAAAGTAAAAAAACAATATCTACCTTATCATCTTCCATGCGCTGCATCTTGACTCTCTTTTTTTGGGGGGGGTAAAGCTTGAACAAAACGGTCGCACCTCGCTGCGTAAACAGCTGTCAATTCCTGAACGCAAATTACGTCAACAATTACGTCAGCAGAAGTAGAAGAGAAACGGTTTTTGCGTACGAAATGAAAGAGTACTGTACCTGCTGGACTTGGGATGGCGAGGATCTGTTTGTGGTCCAGAAGAATGAGATGGTCTCACTTCAACAGCAGCACACAACAAACTCCTCCCCCTCCCTCCCCCTCCCCCTCCCTCCCTTCCTCTTCCTCCTCCCCAACTTCTCGACACACTCGTCTCGTCTCCATCTCCCAATATCACGTTTAAAGACGTTTAAATGTTGCAACATCTCCTTCAATGATATTGATTCTGAATTTGAGCTATACCAAGCAACTTTTAAAGGACTTTTGAACAAAATTCATGCCTAAGATTGGCAGGCGGGTATTTTTATTTAATTATTTATGTTTTATAAGTACAAGGGGTCATAGCAAACTGATGAGAAGATACAATGAACAAATACATGTTTATTATTACAAATTATGGGCATTGATATCATAAATGTGCCATTCAGTTTTTCACTTTCTTTTTTTTTGCTTACAACTCACCAGATGAATGACTTTTTTTTTTCTTTTAATTGCCTCAACCACGGTTCACACCATTCACAAAAACATAGGCATTGGTTAAATAAAAATAAAAAATAAAAAAAATAAATAAATAAAAAAAAAATTCAAAGGTAATTTAACTTTTACAGGCAGTGATGGGCGAGTACCGATACCAGCCTTATTTAAAAGGGATATTTTACTTATTTAGCCATTTTTGGCAGTCAAACATTAATATTTTGCCCATGATAAATTTGATATTTTCATTATTTTTCATGTACAATTAGTACTTAAAAAAAAAAAAAAAACATTTTGCAATTTGCTGTCGACTGAAAATGACATCACAAGGGCTCAGGTAACCAATCACAGCTCAGCTGAACCCTTGTGATGTCCTTTTCAGTCAACAGCAAGTTGCAAAATATGTTTTTACAGGTACGAACTGAACGTGAAAAATAATTAAAGTATCAAATTAATTATAGACAAAATATTAACTTTTTATTGCTATAATGGGCTAAATAAGTGAAGTATCCCTTTAAGCTATCAGGCACTTATTGAGAGCTACCAATATTTAAAGGGATACTTGACCCATTGAGCCATTTTCAGCAGTAAAAAGTTTATATTTTGTCAATAATTAATGTGGTAACTTCATTATTTTTCATGTACAATTAATACCTTCAAAAAGTAATTTTTTTCTACTTGTTGTCGACTGGTGATGACATCATGTGCTGAGGAAGTAGCTAACAACCAATCATGGCTCAGTTTGCTGACCAACCCCAGACAACAGGTGAACCATGATTGGCCGTTACCTACTTCCTCAGCACAGGTGATGTCATTTTCACTCGACAAGTGAAAACGTGTCATTGTCGAGCTGAGATGACATCACCTGTGCTTAATTAATTGTACATGAAAAACAATGAAAAATTGTTCAATGAGTCAAGTGTGACTTTAAAGGAAAAAAAATAAATAATCCAACATGAAGTCCTCCTCTCCAGTAGTTGGCACAATACTGCAGCAGTTTAATTCATCGGTGATTCATCATCTACGTCCAGAAACAAAGGTCTGTTCACTTCTTCTTTTTTTTTTGTCTTTGGGTTAAATGAAATGATTTTGTTGGTCCCATTAAAATGTAAACAGCGTGATGAAGAGAACAGTTTAAAAAAAACAAAAAAACAAAACAATCCTAATCAAACCAGGAAATGCATTCGCCATTCATGGACCAAACACATATTGAGAATTTCAGCAACTAGTCAGACACTTTTTGTGAGTATTATATTTTGCATTGTTTATTTTCTACCAGGATAAAGCCGATGACTCCGTCACCCATACAACTATCAACATCCTGCTACTTTTTAACAGGATGCTGATAAAAGGTGCAGATCCGGGAATTATTATGTTTAAACTCTTGTTATCACTGAATCACACAACGTTCTCGTAATCTGGAGCAGCTTTTGCTACGTCAGCACAGAGTGTCTTAAATCGGTGCAGCGGACGATCCGATCTCACCACTATCAAGGCCTTTTTGCGGTGAAATTTTCTGCCTTCGTGTCAAGGGGAGGTTCGGTCATGCACCCAAACCGACGGGATAACGACCCAAAACATACTCATGACTAGGGGTGTGAATTGCCTAGTACCTGACGATTCGATTCGATACCGATTAATCCCGATACGAATGGTCACGATTCGATACCGATTAATCCCGATACGAATTTATAAGTCGATTGTTGCGATTTTTTTTCATTCATATTTAGAAAATACTAATCAGTAAGCTTGTAGAGTGTAAGATTTATATGAAAATGTATTATTTATTTATCTGAAATTTCAGTCTTATAGAGGTTGTAATCTGTTTCATGTTTGAACAGCATTAAAATAAAAATATTAAGGCTTAATGTGCCGTTCATATAACATTCTTCCATGCTCAAGGTGTGAATCCTAAAAAAAAAAAAACAAAACAAAAAAAAAAAAAAACAACGATTCTGCCGATTATTGAATCGATTCGAGAATCGCGCGATGTAGTATCGCGATATATCGCCGAATCGATTTTTTTTTTTTTTAACACCCCTACTCATGACGGCTAAGAACAAAACGGGTCTACAAATAAAAAGTATCTACATCACCAAAAAATGCCATTTAAACAGGGGTGTGTAGACTATTTAAATCCACTCTATATGCTCCACTGAGAGCCATTATGACGCCATGTGATTTCATGCGCAACACTGACTCATGAAAATATGGAAGTTTGGAGTTTCCCCCATCACGATGAGCGCACTTGCTTCTCAGTTCTCATTGCAGCGTCTTTGCAGTCAAGACGAAAAAAAGAAGAAGAAGGAGGACGGCAAGTTGGGGCCAACGTGCGCGTCTGTGAGGTGGAGAACAAACTCTGGCCGGTGAAAAGAGGCTCTGTTGCGGCTGCCCACCAGGGCGCGAGCACAAAGGCCAACGTGCACATGCCTGAGATACAAAGCCCGGTCATGCAGAGACCATGAGACCGGCTCAAGTGGGTGGCAAACAATCAGAACTCCATGCACACACACACAAACACACACACACACACACACACACACACAAACACACACACACACCGCCCCACCTTCCCCCTAATTCTTCATCTCTAATCTTATAGCCCACCTAAATCTCGGCCTGGAATTTGAAGGCCTCCGCGAAAATACCAAAAAGTAGAGGCCCAATTTGTTAAGACTTGATTGTCATTGGCGGGATGAACTTGCATGATCTCATGGGAGAGTCGTAGTGGCAAGAGCTGCTGTTTACAAACAGAATCGAGAAAAACAAAGAGCAACGTTCTGTCGCAGTTGCTAAGCCAACTTTAGCCCTGAAATGTGAATTAGGTACCTGACGATACAACATGCGATACAATATGCGATACAAGGCTCACGATAACGATTATCTCACGATATAAGCAATATATCACTCACGTAATAAATCCACGATAATCTACGATAAAACAAATCATAAAATAATAATATAAATAAATAATAAAAATAAAATTAATAAAATAATCCAAAAAAATCACATAATTATAAATAAAATATAAATACATAACAAATAAATCTATATAATCTATAAAATAAATAAATAATAATAATACTAATAAAAACTAAGCTCCTGAGTCTTCTTCACCTGAAGACTTCCGTCCATTTCCCCACCACTGTTATGAGGCGCTCCCCCTAGTGGCCCCACTAAGTAATTGATCAATAAGTCATGAACAATGGAGCCGTTACAGTGGCTGTATATTAACTACAAATATCGCAATACTTGCGTAGACGTATCGATAATCTATCGGGAGACAAAGTTTATCACGATTAAGACAGGATTTATCGCGATATCGACATATCATCACAATCCTAATGTGAATACATTAAAAAAAAAAAATTTTTTCATTGGGTTCTGCAAAACTTTGTCTTTAGTGGGTGCTCGGAGTGAATAATACTCACACTGGTATCTGGAAAAAAAAAATACATATATAGTACTGAACATCCTTATTTGTGACAGAATGGTTCAGTCAAAACACCAGTGATATTTTTAAAATCTCTGACTTGAAATTTCACAAAGGCCTTGGAATGACTTTTCTAATTGTTACTAAATTGAAATTAATTTAGCAAGGATTTCCCTTTAAATGGGATTTTTTATTTTTTTTTTTACTTTGAAATTTCTTTAAAAAAAAATCCTTTGACTTGAAATTTCACAGGAGGTCAAAAGCCAACATGTTTTTTTTTTTTTACTTGAAATTTCAGAGGCCTTGCGCTTAGTTGTTAAAATGTTGCTAACAAGTTTGAAAGTGGCAAAATGTTGTGATGAGTGCATTTTTGTTTCATTGAACATAACCATTTAGACAAAATCAAAAAATGGCATAACATTCTGACAACTGCTAACTAAAAAGTGTTTTTATTTTTATTTTTTAAATGACATCACACATGTGGCTTACAAACACAAACGCGTCAGAAGAATCAATTATTGCGCCACACCGGTTATCTTTTGCAAGTGTTACATCACACCTGCAAGTGTTTCAAGTTGCTCATCTTAACGAAACCACTCCTCCGTTCTTCAGAGCCTCCTGTCCCAACATCCCATCATGTGATCTGTTGCCAAGGGCAACCTGTCGTCCTGCAACATGGCCGCAATGAAATTAAGGTGCAATTTGCAAGCGATGCGGGCACAAAAAGAGAGTGAGGGCAGGAAGCGAGGGCGGAGCCATCGGCCAATCTCGCTCGCACACACGCCGCCAAACGACTTGCGTCCATTTCCTGATGGTTTGCAACGCCGACAAGCACAAGGTCTGCACGGACTCAAAACAATGAAAACAGCCTTAGCAAAACATATCTCCTTTAGAAAGTGATTTTTATACAAAAAAAAATAAAAAATCACCTGAAAGTTTTTAATTTCCCTCTTACCAACCATTGAATCCTTGATTAGAAACATATCTTGAAATTCTAATTAGCTAGTTAATAATGCTAATAATGTTAGCTTAGCATTAGCATGCTAACTTAACATTAATATTAACATGCTAACTTAACATTAGCATTACATGCTAACTTAACATTAACATGCTAATTTATCATTAGCATGCTAAGCTAGCATTAGCATGCCAACTTAACATTAGCATTAACGTTCTAAGCTAGCACTAGCATGCTAAGCTAGCATTTAACATTTTAACATAATGCTAATGAAACAAAGCCCTCATTTGAAACCCTTAAAACTATCATGAAACCTAATTTGAAATCTCAACTTTGGATAGAAACTGTCATTTGAAACCTCAAGATTTGTTTGAAAACCTTTAGCTCGAACCCCAGACTTGTCTCTAAACCTCAATTTCAACCCTAACCAAGCCTCAAACCTCAAATTTGGGATTAAACCCTCATTTGAAATCCTAGATCTTAATTGAAAACATAACCCAGGTTTGAATTGCTAATTTAAAACCAAAAGTTGAAACCCTGACCCCATCTTAAAACCCTAACTTTGGCAACAAATCCCAATTTAGTAAAGCCTAACTTTTGTCTTAAAACCCTCATTTGAAAGTGAACCTTTAATTGGACCCCTAATTTGACACTGTTACTTAAAATCTACTGCTTTTGTTTGAAACCAACAATCACTCGAAACCCCAACTTTGGCTGGAAACCCCAATTCTCATTAAAAAAAAAAGCTAACTTGACCTTGAAGTTGAGTTTATTTGTAATCCTAATTTGAAATAGTGACGATGGTTTCAAACCCAACCTTGAAAGTGGTATACAATGTGATCCTGTACCAGCATTCATTCAAGTGTGACGTGACGCTGTGCCTTACAACAAACAGCCTGCTGGATCGTAAAGCTGCATTTAGTCACAATGGCCAACCGGGGGAGATGTGGCAAACCAGAAATGCAGTTGACTGCAGGCACTGAATAAACACAACAGACTTGTCATAACCTATCAAGCATAGTTTGGATTATGTGCTGATTGAGGAGTGTGCTGCCAGTTTGTTATGTAACACTAGCCCGTTTAAAACTCCTTTATAAACTTTATAAAGCGTAGGTGGTGTAACTTATGTTATGGTTTGTAATAGCTTCATCAGCAGCACTTTACTGCACGTAGATTTACTACTAGGAAAAAAAATAAAAATGCAATCTTACCGCGGGTATGGCGAATGAAAAACTATCCAACAGTGACACCATGTGGTCGACGTGTGACATTACGGTTCCAATAATGAAAACGTGACAGGACGCCATCACCCCCACCATATTCTCAATTTTCGTAATGAATGGTTTTGTCAAATAATTTTACACGACTATAAAAAATAGTAATAAAAATGCATTATTGTATTAGGATGTGTATATGCAGACAATAAATAAAAATATTACAAAAGACCATATTAAATGTGCACTGCATTTATTGAATCAACAATGCCGACATTTACATATTAGGGAAAAAAAACACAACTTAGACCTTGACGTACAGGTTACAAAGTTGCGCCTTTGAATCTTAAATTAACAACAGCGACTCCACTGAAGATGATGGCAATATTGTGGGGGCTGTTGAAGATGCTCTTCACAATACTAAAGAGGGATCCAGAACAAAAACGGCCGGCAAATGTATTGACAGCTGACAGCGCTCACATATTAGATCCTTCCAGCAAAAGTTCCGTTCTCTATCTGCTCGTCCCATTTGGCAATCTGCAGGAGATATGACAACAAATCATTAACTCAACTTTATTTATAAAGTGCTTTAAGAACAGGCGAACTGTGTCACTCATCAAGTCCATATTTATTTCCCTGCACTTGCTCTATAAAAATAACATTTACTGACCAGCACAATGTTTGTTTGTTTTTTTTCCCCATTTCTTTTCGTGTTTCTGAAAGCCAAGATGTTGCACTTTGGAATGACCTTACGACCGTTTCGTGCTTTTTATCTGAGTTTGATCTACAGAATAAAACGTCTGAGTGAGTGCTCATCCAAGACTGCTGATTCCATACTTTTTGCTAGGGGTTGTATATTACTAAAGCTTCTTTCTTGTTACTTTTTTTTCATATTACAATTTCAGTAATTCTCACAATATTATAGCTTTTAAAGCTATCTTATTTTTTATTTTTTTTTTTTTACTATTGACATTACATTAACTTTTTTTTCCCCCCAGTGTCACCCTCCTACTCATTCATATGAAAACAAATGGACAAAGCTAGATAAACACGATGATAAAGTGACAAAAATGATTAAGTAAGCCTCCATTTAACGTACCCAACTTAAGGGACAAAGACTTCTGTACACCCTCTTGTACCAAGTGCAGGGATAAGTATCCTGGCCTTTGGCTTCCAGGGATTTGTTGCACCTGTGGAAGTCTGCACAATAAAAAAAAAGAAAAAGAAAAAAAAAAAAAAGCAAAATATTTGTATTTTTAAATTCATTGTAATCAATTCAGTTGTTACAACTGCAGCTGTTGTGAAGGCGCTATGTAAATAAAGATGAGATTAGTTAAAATGAGTTAGCTACTTGATCATGTGAAGGTCAGACTTGCATTTGCAGACGGTGCGTTTAAAAAGCATGCAACATGAAAATCAATGCAAAATTTAACTCCACCCAATTAACTGTTCTGACAGTGGCATTGCTATAAATATGGCCAAATTGCGCGTCGGCTCACCCAAGTAGTTCTGGTAGCAGTTGCGGGTCTGATTGGTGTTGGGGAAGCGGGCGTCGAAGGGCGCCGTCTTGTAGTTCTTGATCTTCTCCTCAATTGTCTCCTCAGCAGCAGACATGTTTGCGAGCTTCGGGTATGACGTTTGCAAGCTAGTTCAGCGGGACACAGAATGAATTCAAAGTGGCGCAAGCATTCGTCATGACCTCGGTTTAAAGCGTTACGTTAGCCAAGCTAACGTTATAAGCAAACCACCAAGCGACGATTGATTACGACTGACAACACTCGGTCACGTTTTGGCATTAGTTTAACACAACATGAAACACAACAGAACGGTTCATTTAGTAGAAAAAGCGATACGCATTTCAATGAAAATAAATAAGCACGCGAGTTAGCATGGTTGGCCGCGGCCGAGGAGAATGCTAACACAACACATGCTAACTCGGAAGCGCTTTCGATATTTTTGAGCGGAAGTGACATTTCAATTCAACAGAAACTGCAACTTATCTCTGCAACGTTTAATGGCACATTTTAAACACCAAACGTATGCGGAGAGAGTCAAATTTGAAAGCGAAGGCGCTAACCTTGAGTGCTTTTCAGCTGCGTCCTCTCCGGAAAGACGTCCTTCCTGTTCTACGCGCACAGCATGCTGGGAAAGAAGGCCGGACGACGGACGTAAATAAAAATGTTTTTTTCAATTAAAAAAAAAAAAGAAGAAGCGTGAATTGCTTTCTAAATTCACGAGTGAAACACTTTCACGCACACTACTAAAATAACTAAAATAGTGATCACTCTTTTTTTTTTTTTGTGCTCACATAGCCTAGCCCTAGACAAATGAAATGCTCTTCCATAAACTACAAGTGAAATGCTCTCACACCAACTACTGATGCTCTCCAGACAAATACCTTTTATTTGTTTTTTGCTCGTATGTGAACCAATTTACCATATAAGTGAAATGTTCTCAATTCACACTAGTGAAATGCTCTCATAAACACAAGTTGTTGTCCCCCCCCCCCCCCCCCCCCCACATAGCCAACACAAGTGAAATGTGTTTCCATAGTGAAACTCTCAAACCAGCTACTGTTATACTCTCATACACAAGGACACTTCTGTAAATTTGACCAAAACCTCAGTTTTGTACTGTAACCTATAACGCAGGGGTGGGCAATTATTTTTTTCAAAGAAAAAACTCTTGCTGAGGGCCAAGCCAGCATGCTAACCTCAATTTTGTTGTAAAAGTAAGCGGAAATGTATAATCATCCAGTGATGATAACTTGACGAATACATATGGTCTTCGAAACTGTAGATTTGTGTATAGTATTATTTAGGCCAAATCTTCTTGGACCTCTTTCCTCCACTGTGCAGGAAATGAGAAAATTGCTAACATCAGGACCACTGTTGACATTTTTTTGAAGTCTCTTATTGAGATAAATACATGATAGAGGGACCGGAATTTCGGAAAAGTCACTAAATAGAGCGAAAACATTGTTAAATAAGAAGTCCGTACACACGAATCATAGCTATCTCGCTTCGAATAACGTTCACCCTTTAAATAAATGCACAACTTTCAAAATAAAAGCACCACATCCAATATTTTATGTTTTATTTTGACTTCACGGTCACTTGTGAGGGCGAGTGAGAGACTGTGGGCGGGCCGGATGTGGCCGCCTGGCCGTACTTTGCCCAGGTCTGCTATAAAAAGTGGAGAACCTGGAAGAAGCACATGCCACTATTATGATCCTCGCAATGTGGACCGCGGAGGAACCAGACCCTGGTATTGAGACTCGGTGATAATCTGCTTCAAAGGTCACAGGTGTCTAACTCAAATTTCTTGTCTTCGTCGTGTATGACTTCCCCCTCATTATCTTTCAAGAACAAATGAAGTGAAAATGTCCAATGTCACCTCCAAATTACCCTCAAATATATGCAGCAATGTTTTTTTTTTTTTTTTATTAAAATTGACTGTGCCTCAATGGTCCAAGTGACTGTTCCCATTTTTCCCGCTTTCATAGTTCCTTCTCTCCCGCTCTCAGTCAGGATATAGGTGTTGTCCACTGCAAAGGAAGGAAATTCTGTCACTTAGAACAATGGGCCTGTTTCTCTATCTATAGACTCCGAGAGGCCGAGGGCTGCGCAGAACCAGCATAGCTTGCCGAAGCTGTCCAAGGAAAAGTGGATTCAAAGTCATTTATACTGAGAAGACTGTTTTCACGGATGGCAGGAGTTTGAGGACACGTGTAGATGTGTGACGGAGTGAATAATAAAATGGAATTTCAACATGGGGAAAGGAAAATACTGAGGATTGTTCGATTACTTTGAACTGCGTATTTGCTTTTAGGGTACTCATAAAACTACACAAGGATCAGAAGTTCCTGTGGGTGAGTATCGAATCATTTTTAGACCAAATTGTTTTAAATTTCACTTTCATAGTGAGATTTTTGTACATTTTAGACAGAATTATCATTTAAAATGTATTTTTCTGTCTAAAAACCAATTACAATTCACTTGAGTTAAGCTTAAGATGTTATTACAAATGCTTTGAAATATGTACGGTAATTGAAATGTATTTTTGATGGGAATTGGAGAAAATGGCGGCCAAGTCGGGACACATCCCCTTCCAGCTGGACTCGAATCCAACAAAAGGATGCTTCCTGTTTAAAATGTTGCATTTTTCAGGAACTGCATTTTGGGTTTGATTTCCACACGTTGACAACTTACAGTGTGTTCATCCTGTTGATATATCTTGACGGTGACATCACCCTATTGTTTGATTGTTTCATTTCTGGCACTTAGTGACACGCCGTCACGCAGGATTTAGGATCGACGTGTTCTTTTTTTGACTGTGCTGTTTTTGTCCTTGCTTGCGTGTCAGATGGAGGGGTCAGGCAGTCCTCGTGTCAAAAAGCTCCATTTCCCAGTGGGTCTTTGGATCAATTCCCCCAGGAAACATTTTGCAAAGTTGGGGCGTCGCTGGCCCAGCGCTGTCTCTGTCAAGTGAGTCGATACCGAGGCTTTTTCAACGCGTTATTTTCTATCAACCGCCCTTTATTGCTAACTAAATTCAGAATTTGGCTAAATGAGTTTCGCCGTGCAACTTGGTGGACCCAACCTTTATTAACTCATTCACTCCCAGCCATTTTCACATTTCGCAATCCCGTTCGCTCCCGGCTGTTTTACTGGATTTTGACTCATTTTTGCAAGGCCCACAAAATATTATGTTCTATTGCTATAAAAGCACGGAACCTATCAAAAGAAAGATTAAAGTCTCTTCTTTCATCAGGGAAAAAAAGTATGTTTCTATCTGTTTCCGTTTTGCAGCAATTAGCATTATAAGAGATCTAAGTTTCATCAGTTTTCACAAATCTATTTAAAATTTAAGTAATTGAGCTTTTTTTCTAGATGGCCCTGGTTGAGCTCCTTTGCTCTGCTGCCACCTGTTGGCCGTTTGTGTCATAACATTTCTGCAACTGTTGTTTGCAGTTGAAAGGCTGCATCAAAGCCTTCTGTATGCTCTAGCATAAAAAAACCAAAAACCAAAACGTATAAATACGTCTTTGGGACACTTAGAACATTAAAAAAACGTATTTATACGTTATTGGGAGTAAATGAGTTAAGAAGGAAGTCAACCCCCGCAAAAAAAATTCTTGATAATATGTCCTATGCAGTCTCGCTAGTATAAATACAATACGGAGTTAAGCAGCAAAATCCAGCAGTTTTTTTACATCAATATCAGACGGCAGCCATTTTGCCATTTGGTGCCGAGGCAAAATGACATCTTAGTCGCTCATGTCTCAAGTCACAACCAATCACAGCTCAGCTTCAGAAAACAGGTGAGCTGTGATTGGTCGTTGCCTGAGCCCCGATCAACTGTGATGTCATCTTCAGCTGACAGCAAGTGGCAAAATGGCCGCCCCCTCATATTCTCCAAACGTAATATTAATCAGAATGTCATGTTTAGACCAGCGACATCACATATAACATATTATCGTCAAGAAATGTTTAACTTCCCTTACAAGCCAAGACATATTTGATCCATCCATCCATTTTCTATATCGCTAATCGCTAATCCTGGTGGGTGAGATGGAGGCTATCAGAGCCAAATTTGGGCGAGAGGCAGCGAAAACCTAAACCTGGACTAGTCATCAGCCAATGGCAGGGCACTTATAAACAGACAACTCATGACACAGCACCAAACAAAACTATAAACTCTAACTATAAACATGTTGAGTAGAAAAGAAGCAGCTGTGGCTAAAGCCAAACTGTGGCAAGGTTTCTACTTTCTGGACCTGGATTTGACAACTCTGAGCGCTTGTCACTTTTGCGTACTATAGTAGCTCCGCTAGTCACTTAGCAGTGAATGCACGATCTGTGTACTTGTATTGTGTACGTTTTGATGACTCATGCTACATCAACCAACGTAGGATCTACAAATGGACATTAGCTTTTTTTGGCTATAATCAGACATAAATAAAATAACTAGCCAAATGTCCGTTAGTAGTTCTAGCTCACAATCAGGAGATCCGTGTTCTCGCTTGTAATTGTCACGTGCTGAAGGTTGGATCCCCAAAGCGCAGACACCAATAAGATTTTAACTATTTATTCACATTGAAAGTCATGGAACAAGACTAGACGAGAAACAAAGAGACACAAACGCACACACACATTTCTCAGACCGCTACTCCAGACTGAGAATCGATCTGATTGGTTGTGACTAAGTAAAGGATTAAAGAGTGACATCACAAAGCTCCTGACATCACATAGCTGTCACATAACTTAAAACCAGTTGAAACTAGATGCTGTTACATCAATTCCAAACAGACGAATGACCTCAGTTCAAATGACCAGGTAAAGGATTAAAGATTCTTGACATCACACAGCTCTTGACATCACATAACATCACATAGCCTGAAACCAGTTGTTACATCAGTTCAAAGCAGACTCTTGACCTCACGGTCATGAACCAAACTTAGCAGGTCATGAACTCAAACTTAACCCTGGCGTGACCCAGACATGATAGTAATATCATTTGTCTCTCCATAAACATGCACGTGTCATTGTTAGAAGCCTCTTGTTTATGTCTTGCGACATAACTGGCGACCAGTCCAGGTGCTACCCTGCTTCTTGGCCCAAAAGCACCCGGGACAGTTGCCAGATCTCTAAACCGATCCACCGTCACTTCCAGTGTATCCTTCCTCCGCTTGCAGCCTTGCCCGTTTTATTTTGGGCTTTTGTTGTTTGTCCGTGTTTGGTCAGTCATATTTCACAGCTGACTGTCGTCTCCCCCCCACAAACCCCCACCCCCCTCCGGCGTCGCTTCCAGGTCGACCACCAGCTCCGACGCGGCCTCCCTTCACGAGGCCGCCTCCATTCCGTCCTCTTCCCTTTCCAACTCAACTCCCTCGCTGGCTTCCCCGAACCCGTCGCCGTCTCCTTCCCCGGCCTTCCTCAGGCCTCGGCCCGCTGCGCCCCAGTCGCGCACCAAGCGCCTTTCCTACCTCTTCCTGCGGGGGCGCTCAAACAGCGACCGGGACCGGGCGGTGGGGGAGAGGGAGAGAGAGCTTTGGGCCCACTCGGCGGCGGCCTCCACTCACCATTACGTACCCCCGACTTCTTCTTCGTCTGCCCCGGGCTTGATCAAGATCTACGGGGATGCGCTGTCCAGCGGCGCTAACTATCGCTCCCTGCTGGCCAACGTTCACTCTACGGCCAGTCAGCTCATCGCTCAGGTTATCACTCGCTACACTGAGCGTGAGCGGGAGGAGACAGATGAAGCAGGTACAAGCTTGCGATGATCCATTAACTCGTTCACTGCCAGCACAGCTAAAACGGATCTTTGACGTCTAAATCCGTCATTGGCAGTGAATGGGTCAATGTGAAATTTCACATTTTATTTTTGTCGTGAATGAGCAACTTAATCGCCCCGCTGACATAATGTAAACGGAAACAGCACCTCCATTACCTTCCAGTTCTCCAGAAACACATCCCCGAGGACTTCCTGCTGTGTGATGTCATCGGCAAGCCCATCCAGCAGCCAGATGGCGCGATCAAGTGGGAGACGGAGTGTCGGAGAAATGTAGCCCCGTGGGAGTGCCCCTTGTTGTTGGCCGACATGTGGCGGCCCAAGGACGGATTCGAGCGGCGCTTTGAAATTCAGAGGAAGGAAGACTACGAGAGAGAGGAGAAGGAGCGGGAGAGGGAGGGCGAGAGCTACCAAGGTATTGCCGAGGCCGGGTCGGAATCCGCCGGGTGGGCGCTCAACCTCGGTCTGTCTGGCCAACAGGTGTGCGCCGGAGGCGAAGCCGGATGTCGTCGGGCGGCGCGGCGGAGGAGGGCGAGCGCGGCCACCGAGGGAGGAACTCGGAGCTCAGGAGGAGCATCAGCGACATGAACCTCAGCCTGAGGCGCCGCCAAGGCAACCACGTGACCGGTGACCCGCGCGCCGCCGGCGGCGGCGGCGGCAACCGGCCCGGCAACAACAACGGAGTGGCGCAGGACAGGAAAAACATCGTGAGCATGATCAACCCGCAGCAAGGGGAGGTGAGGGAAACGCCATCAACAGCATTCACAGTAGCTTTTGTACTTCTTTCTAGCTAACTAGCTAGCTAGCTAGCCAACTAACTAACTAACTAACTATTGTAGAGATAAATTAGAGAACCACGTTCTAAACAATTACACACTAGTACTACAAAGCTGTGTCGAGAAATAGAGCAAAGGCTAAATGCGTCCTGTAGGGGGCGGTAATGTCCAAATGTCTTCTGAGTGTCATGACACGCAATCAGGATCGGCAACAAAAGTGAAAGAGGCAAGTTTTGTGGAAACGGAAAGTTTGTTTTTCCAGTTATGATGCTAACATACGTACACAACATACATATGTACATAGTTAGCCACACAGATAATGGATATAAAAAGTCTACACACCCCTGTTCAAATGCAAGGTTTTAGTGATAATAATAATAATAAAAAGGCAATTTCCAAACTTTTTCTACCATTAATGTGACCTAAAATCTGTACAAACGCTTTTAAAGATGGAAATAAAAACAAACAACTGAAATAATATGGTTGCACAAGTGTGCACACCCTCTTATAATAACAGGGGATCTGTCTGGCTGTGTTCATAATGAACCAATCACATTCAAACTTGTGTTAAATGGTAGTCAGAACACACCTGTCACCATTTAAATTATCCCTAATTAACCCTAGTAGCCCCCCTTACTAGTTTCCCTCCTTTTTAGGTTTTAAAATGATTTAACTTGATCTCTTTTTTTTTGTATTTACAAAAACCTGACATTTGAACAGGGGTGTGTAGACTTTTTATATCTCATGCTCATAAAAACGTCCATGTTGGCGTCCTTGGTGGAGGTACTCATCCATAATTGGTTGTCTAACTTCCATATTCAGACGCGAGCATCCAAGGCGGAGGCAAAGGTCGGATGGACGCACCAACCGCCCGAGGAGGAGAAGGACGACTCCAGCTGCGACCTGGAGATGATGTCGCAAAGTTTGATCCTTCCGCCTACCGACCGGCCCTACTTCCTGTTGCTGCAGGGCTACGACCAGAGCAAGGCAAGACACGCCAACAGATTGCTATCTCGCCAAACAGCCGCGTCACCGGGGACGAGCCCCGCGTCGTGACGCGGGCTGGATGAAAAAAATAAATAAATGAGGCGCAACGTAAACAAACATGCTCACGCCCAGGTCATGACATCATTACCTGCATGCTCTGAATCGCCGCATACCATCTGCATTTCCACCTCGCCACTCAAAACATCTGCGGGCGAGCACAATGCACGGGACAAACACGCACTCCATCTTGCACAATGACCTCACACAGGTCGTCTTTGTGGCAAACTGTGACAACACTTCGCATAATATCAACTCCCTTCTGTTAGCTTCCATATCTGATGGAGGCGTGATGTAAACCGCCAGACCACCCCCGGACGTCGCTCACCTTTCTTTCCCCCCCGCTGCTGTGTGTTTTTTTTTTTTCTGTAGGATTTTGTTTTGTACATTATGGCGGGGCATACGCACGTGTTTGGAAGAAAGGCCACAATGAGGGAGCGGGAGAAGGACAAAGAAAGAGAGAGGAAGGGGAAGAAGCCTCTCAAGGTGGACACGTTCCTGTCTGCGCCCGACCTCTTGGCCAGACACGTGCTCGTCAGGAGAGATTCCGCCGTTCCGGACGCGCCCGCTGGACGAGGTATACGCAAGCGTCGCAACGACGCGACGCAATCAAAGTTCCTCCATATTGACTTGCTTCACAGGCATATTACGTTCACTTTTATCTGACAATTAGTGTAGATTTTATACATAGAAGGGCCAAAACATCCCTCATGAAAATTAAATAGCACTAAAATAAAACTAGCCACGAGAGGGTGCTAGAACTGCACAAATGGAAATCAAGCTGACTTTTTTTTTTTTTTTTTTTAACTGATTTGTTGCATTTAAATATTGTGACGACGACGGTATTGTGGCAGTTTTAATATCACGATATCGCGCTTATCGTTACATCCAGACAAATAAATGTAATAATAATGCATATATTTGTAGAGACTGTGGTCAAGTTGTATTTTACAATTTAAAAAAATGTGCAGCATTTCACAAGTTCATTTATTTTTAAGATTAGATCGCTATTAACTCATTTGCTCCCAATAACGTATAAATACGTTTTTTATGTTCTAAGTGTCCCAAAGACGTATTTATACGTTTTTTTGTTTTTTAATGCTAGAGCATACAGAAGGCTTTGATGCAGCCTCTCAACTGCAAAGAACGGTTGCAGAAATGGTAGTTATTACACAAACGGCCAGCAGGTGGCAGCAGAGCAAAGGAGATCAACCAGGGCCATCTAGAAAAAAAGCTCAATTACTTACAATTTTAAATAGATTTGTGAAAACTGATGAAACTTAGCTCTCTTCTAATGCTAATTGCTGCAAAACGGAAACAGAAACATAAATTTTTTTTCCTGATGAAAGAAGAGACTTTAATATTTCTTTTGATAGGTTCCATGCTTTTACAGCAATAGAACAAAATATTCTGTGGGCCTTGCAAAATCAGTCAAAATCCAGTAAAACAGCCGGGAGCGAACGGGATTGCTTCTGTGAAAATGACTGGGAGTGAATGAGTTAATATGAAAAGAAAAATACACTGAGCTGTCAATGTCCTACAAATACAATTATGCCATCTCGTGGCAGAAAAAAAACGACCTCAACACAAATCACTATCACAGTAAATCTTTTTTAATTTGAACTCAATTTTATGAATTATTATGAAAATTACTGTGTCTAAAAAAATGCAGCCATATTTCTATTAGTTTCACATTCCACTTTCATCTTAGCAAGAGTATGAAAATGAAAACCTAAAAAAAAAACATTTTATTGTACATTTAAAACAGATATTAAATGTGCAATTAATTGTGGGTTAACTATTAAAGTCATGTGATTAATTACGATTAAAAACATTTAATTTCCTGACACCCCTAATAAAAAGTTTGTTTCTCCTTGAATAACGTTTTTTTTTTTTTGTGAACACACGCATTCTGGCGTCTGTGAACCGTTTTTGAATGACAGTTAATTTTTGTTCAACAGTGCCAGGTTTCATTAGACTTCCAAAAAAACCAAAAAAATACTCAACACACGGCAAACAAGGCTTTTGTATGGAGGGGGATAATGACCTTATTTGGCAACCCGTTTTTGAATTATGAATGAAATTATGAAAGGAAATATAAAATGCAAACATTTTGTGTTGGTTTTTGAAAGTAGGCTTTCCACAGACCTGCTCAGTTGGATTGGATTGGATTTGCCGATCAATCAATGACGTCATTGATGGTGTCTCCATGTGATCTCAGCCTTGATCCGCCCTTTCCGAGGAGGTGGCGTCACGCACAACGGCGTGGCTCTTTACAGGGAGAGCGTCCTCAAACCCGGCGACGTCATCGGCCTCGGGGACCACTTCCTCTTCCTGTACCGCGACCCCCGAGTCACCCCGGCTCCCCCGCTGGCGCTGACCTTGCCGTGGCACTCGGACGGCTCGCACCCGTGCTGCTCCTCGGCCTTGGCGGACAAGCAGGAGGCGCTCAGGCACTACCTGGGATCCGCCGAGTCCGTTCTCAAGTTTCATCCTCGGCATGCTGATGCCTTGCTGCAGGTGAGCTGTGCAAAAGTAATGGGCCACTTTTTCATACCTTCTTTTCTGCCTTTCTGTCAAATTTCAGACATTTTTGGTAAATTTGTGGACAGTTTAAAAAAAGGATTTACTTTTTTTTTGGTGGAAATTGTATGGTTACTTATTCAGCATTTTCATTCCTGGCTCACCTGTTTTCTGGGGTTGGTCAGCAAACTGAGTCATGATTGGTTGTTAGCTACTTCCTCAGCACAGGTGATGTCATCATCAGCCGACAGCAAGTAGAAAAATTACTTTTTAAAGGTATTAAGTGTACATGATAAATAATGAAGTTACCACATTAATTATCGACAACATATTAACATTTTCCTTTTAAATAAATTTTCTGACATTTTTGAATTTTTGTGAACTTTTTATGATAATTTTCGGGATTTCGTTTTTGGGTTTGCTTTGGATACTTTATAGTAACTTTTTGAAGTTTTGTTTCTGACTTTTTAAAAAATCAAATTTCTGACTTTTTTTTTTTTTTGCCAATTCCAAAGACATTTAATGGTGATTTTTTTGCCTTTCTTCTTCATTTTATATTTAATATTAACATTTTATGGCTACTTTTTGAATGTTTTCTTTTCTACATTTTTATTTAATTCTCCGCCATTTTTGGCAATTCCAAAGACATTTTATGGTAATTTTCGACTCTTTTTCACATCCTTTTGGGCACCGAAAGATCACTTTTTTGGGGGGGACATTTTAATTCACTTTTAACTCTTTGACTGCCCAAAACGTTTAATCACGATGAATAAAATCCTGACGTATTCCGCCATAAACGTTAAATGTCGTCAACTACGTTTTTTTTTTTTTTTTTTTTTTTTTTTTAATCAATGGGCAGTGCAACATCTAAGTGCAGCGCTGCCTGGTCAATGGGCTGTGGAATCCAAAACACTCACTAACTATGGCCACCAGATGGCAGCATTGTATCTCTTCAATGAGCTGCCAAATTACAATGAAACATGACGAAATCTGATGAAATAGAATGTTTTCATGACGTGTTTGATGACGTGAATGATAACGTTTCGATAAGGTGTGGCAGTAAAAGAGTAAATTTAGTACATTTTGTTTAAAAAAAAAAATATATATATTTTCTTTTCATCTAAATCATTAATATATTTTATCTAAAAATAAAAACACGTAAAAAAAATGTATATTATTTTCTACTGTCTTTTTTTTTTAACCTAGATTGTGTCTTTCCCTGTCCTTTTAGGAGATACTATCGAAAAACGCCTCCCCCGACTCCGGAGGAGGTCCTCTGGCGCCGGCGTACCTGCTGTCCATCATGATCGACCACGCGTCCAAGCACCTCGACCCCGCGCTCACGCCACAGATATTACTCAAGGCGGCCAATCAGATCAAAGACATCGTCTGGGTAAGTCCCATCCAATTATCGACAGTGATCGCATACACCCAAAGGCCATAATATTAGGCACGCCCGCGGAATTGAATAATCATAATAACACGGGTGTCATCGCATTGGATGACGTGGCCTTGTTTTTTTATTTGCCGTTTGAAAAGCGATAGCAAGGTATTGTGAGTAAATGTGCCGTTTGAGGCGATTGAGACAGATGCAGACATGCAGCGTGCCCGTCATTGTGGCCTGCTAAGTTATGGAGAGGAGCAGGGATGAGCTGATGTCACTCCCCTCGCGTTGCTGGAAAATGTGCCGTAATGCTGCTTGGCTGCGGTGCCCGACCGACTCCTGCCTGCCGCCGCCACCTCCACACTAAAGCCGAGATGTCTCTCTCCTCTCTTCTGTCTCCAAATCTCTTTGCAGGATAACATTAAGGAATTTGGGGATAAGCATCCCACGCAAAAGTAAGACGTTTTTTTTTTTTGTTCCAAGTTCATGTTTGCTTCATTTAGCCGCCTCCCCCCCCGGCCAAGCGATTCGTGATACATTTGTCCTCGCGCTGTTATGACTGCGCTACATTTTTGTGGTATGATGAAAGCAAGTTGCAAAATTGAGTCGGGTAAAAAAATAACCCGGCCTGTTATTATTCAAGCCGTCGACTTTCCAAATTATGTAAGGAACTCTTTTTTTTGGGGGGGTGGGGGAACGGCATTTTACCTGCTGTTGTTGTCCAGTTCCAGTGAGCCGGAAAGTGAGATTAGCACGGCCAATGTCCAGAAGTTGTCGTCGGACCTCAGGCCGCTCATGTTTTGGATGTCCAACGCCACCGAGCTCCTCAACTTCTTCCAGGTTAAAGTGGAAAACATGGAGAAAGAGTGGGAATTTGAGGGTGAGAATCAAGAGGAAACAAATGCAAAATATGTGTACATTTATGATTTATGGACAAAATCTGGTACGGGTCAAAAGTCAGTCACAAGATAACATAATTATTCACACTTATGTTCACAAAAAGACAAAACATAAAGACAATTTAGAGCCTAACAGAAGTGTGAACACCTGCTTATAATTGGAATGTGCTTAGATTTATCCAACCACAATAATAATAATAATAAAAAAATCTAAATTATAAAAAAAAAAAAATCCAATCACACCAGTCACCATTTAAAGTGCATCACAATTATTTTTTTTACACCCCCCCAAAACAAAGAAGAAAACATTCCGCGCACCCCAACTCTCCATTATTATAAATAAAATAGTTTGTCTATAAAACTTTTTCATTTCATTGAAATTTCATTGACCCCGCCTAGTGCCAGAAGCTGGCTGGGATAGGCTCCAGCACCCCCCACGACCTTTGTGAGGAGTAAGCGGTTAAGAAAATGGATGGATGGATGAAATTTCATTTCATTTAATAAGTGCCCCTAGAATTTTATTATTAACATTAAAAAATAAAATAAAATAAATATATAGACATCAAATGAATGACTTGATTAACATTTTTTTAAACTTTTTTAGTCTGTAACAGAAAAGATTTGACGTGCAATCTTCCTGAAATCAAAATAAATAAATGAGAGCACCGCTGCCACCTACTGTAGTGGATGCGCAATTACACTTGGTACTAGTACGACCCACGACATCGCGCGGCATCCCGCCAACCGCGCACGACTATTTGGAGCAAGACTAGCTTAACCGCAAATACATTTCAGCAGACTTTAACTGAAATTAATTTTTGCTTTTTAGCATAAAGCTTGAAGGAACAGCTATTAGGAACTGTTCCAGCTGCAGTAACCAGACCACGACATGTGTAATTTTCCCCACGAAGATTTAGTTTCAGTCCAATGAAACCAAGGTTGAAGTTTTTTGGCCATAATTCCAAACTATGTTTGGCGCAGGCACAACACTGCTCATCACCAAATGAGCAGCCAAATCATAAGAGGGTGTGCACACTTGTGCAATCACTTCATCTCAATTGTTTATTTTTACTCTCCCTATTGAAACATTTTTTTTTTAAATTAAATCCAATTCATGAATAACGGAAAACGTTTATAAATGATTTATCTTTGTTCTAATTGTTTTAGACCACAAAAAAAAAAAAATGCAATTGAAGAGGGGTGTGTAGACTTTATATACCCACTCAAAACGCCGCTTTGAGGGGAACCATAACTGCGATGTGGCCCGCGACAAAAAAAAAAAAAAAAAAAAAAAAAAAGGTTTGTCACTCCTGATTTAGGTTGTTTGAATTTTGAGGTTGAATTGTGGCTTATTGTGTCATCGGACTAACTGCTGAAAAACTCAAACGTGAATGACACGACGTGGCCAACACTCTTTTTCATATGCCTGTTTGTCATTACCATGCATGCATTATTCAATGACAAACGTCAAAAAGCCAACGTCAGCAAAAAAAAAAAAAAAAAAATGCCCGTCCTGGATCCGCACCAAACTTGATTCATGCCAAGCGCATCATCGGCAAAAGCGATTTTTGTCAACATCACGCCTATAGCTGATGTCATGATGAATTTCTCCTTTTTTTTTGTTTGTATCTACCCTCACGCCTGTTCATGAACACATGCAGCCCCGGGCGATCCGGTGCTGACGGCCGACATGGACACATGCTCGGAAGCGCTTGCGCAACTCGATGAGGTCATCATGCACACCTTCCAGCAGTGCGTCTATCACCTCACCAAGGTAAAGCGCCAGCCGCGCCCGCATGATCCGCATCGTCGCCCGAATCAAGCCGCTTCCTGTTTTCCCGCAAGACCCTCTACTCGCTCCTTCCCGCCTTGCTGGACACCAACCCTTTCTCCAGAGAGGAGAAGGAGAAGGAAAAGGATGGAGCGGCGGGAGCAGATGGAGAGGAGAAAGGGGACGACGTGTCCGCCCTGCCGCCCAAAGTGGCCGGGCTGGTGGAAGTGTATCGGTCTTCGCTGACGCTCTCGCGGGAAGCTCGCCTGTCGCCGCCGCTCACCTCCCAGACCTTCGGCTACCTCTTCTTCTTCACCAACACCTCGTTGCTCAACACTTTGCTGGAGAGAGGTGAAAAATATGTTTACAGTTGGCAGCTGCATATCAAAAAGAGGAAAAAAAACAAACATTAGAATTTTAGGCTCAAATCAAGAATACAAAATGGGCCGACAGATCTGAATTTGAGTTTAAAGTCCTTGTAAAGTGAATTCAGAGATTACCTACGTTTGATGTTTGAACCAGAGTTATTCAGGAATAGTTTTGGAATTTTCATTATAGTTGTTTTTTTTGTTTTGGCATCTGGACGAAGGCGCAGAGACGTTTAGCTTAGTGCTAGCTAGCTAGCTAGTATTACAAAATACAGATGGATAGCAAGAAAAACAACATGGATTCTACTGTTAACGTACGACGAGGGATCCTGGAAGTTGAAATAAGCTATTTTAAACTAAAAAAAAAGAAAAAAAAGAAAAGAAAACCTTTACATAGGTTAACGCTGCTCAATGTACCGGCTCAATACTTGTATACGGCTTCAAATAAGTGAATGAATGAGCCATTGTAGAGTTTTCATTTGTTGGACTATGAAACATTTTTCAAGAAAAGTACAACAAGTAACTCACTCAAGGTGAATAGCAAACGCAGATTTTGAGCGCAAGTCCGAGCTCGAGTGTTAAATTGTTTCACCATTTCTTATGTTCCGGACTTTTTGGGGAGTGGCTAAAAGCATTGCTAAATCGACATTAGCGCTTTAGCTAGCTTGTTGACATCACTTCACACTCATTTTCATTCTTCTTTCAATAATTCTCAACTCAACTTTATTTATAAAGCACTTTAAAACAAGCAAGTGCTGTACATGAAACATAAATCAATTGTGTCATTTATATTCGAGGAACTGTGTGTATATCTTCCCGTCTGACTGTTGACGGCTAACAAGCTAACATGTTTACTAATGCTACTTACAAAACTTGAGGCTCATGTAAACAGAATTAAACATTAAAATCAAACTCAGTCAGTTTTTCAAGTTTGTATACTTGATGTGAGCCTACATTTTTTTTTAATTGTCGATTTTATATTAGATAAAAACAATAACAAAACATTTCCAATTGCGAATTTAAAATGGAAACAACAAATGATACATGAAGTAAACTGTCATCCAAGAATATGTTGTTGTTGTTTTTTTTTTAACTTCCTGTTATATTTTTTTTCAAAGATGGACTGTTTTCATGGTCCCGAGCCGTGCAAATCCGTACCAACTTGGACTTGGTCCTGGACTGGCTCCAGGGGGCGGGACTTGGGGACATTGCCTCCGAGTTCATGAAGAAGCTGTCAGTCATAGTCAACTTTTTATGCATTCCCAAAACCCGTCTCATCCAGGTAATCTGATTTTCACATTTGTTGCCCATTTGGATCTCCCGTGGAACTTTTTTTTTTTTTTTTTTTACTCTTCTAGTCCTCCTGGAACAGTTTACAAGAGGATCATGCTTTGCTAAGTCCTGCCCAACTGCACCACCTCCTCATTCATTATAAGCTGGGACCAAGCAGAGCCCCCCCAGCCTCCTGGGCCCCCCCACCTGGCACGGTGCTAAGCGGAGGTAAATTTTCATATTTGCTCTATGAAATTATATTACTTTACTCCCAACGGAGTTTTTGTTTTGTATATTTTCTGTAAAATGAACTGCTTCCAGTAAATGTCGGATTTTCTTGTCCAATCAGATTTCAGCATCCCTGTGTTGCCACGCCAATCTAATCTGCCCACAGAATTAACCGAATTAACTTAAACTAGATTGTAAATCGCCGACTGTTCAAACACGTCGCTCATTGTGCTGCGGGCTTTTTGTTTACAAATACACAAATGCAATTTTTTCACATTTCTTCTCCGCTCGTCGGAATTTCAGACATATTCGAGAGCTTCCTGGACCACCCCCCTCTCATCCTGCCCAACGAGACCCCCCGCCTTGACCTTTCCCAGCCGGTGCCGAGCCCGGACCTCCAAAAGGAAGTGACCCGTCTTCGCACCTTCTTGTGGGGGCTCGACCAGGACGAGCTTCCCGCCAATCAGAGGACTCGGCTTTAATTAAGCTGGCCTGGATTTAAGACTTATGGATGGCGCATAAAAAACCCCCCAAAAAAACAACTTCTAAACATTTTCACATCATTTTATGTAATCGTTTAGATTTTTCCAAGTACTGTAAGACAAATGCATTGTTTTATTCCTACATTGTACCTAAAAGCCTTTGGAGCAATGTTTTAAATGTCTATCTTATGAAACTGTATCATGTAAAACTACTTTGTTTTTAATAAAAGTCTTAAATCCGCATTTGCGGTATGATTTATTTTCTTATTTTTTTGCTAGCTAGCTTGTTCCCAAACGGGCCTCAGGTGATAAGCAGGCCTTTTGACATACCCCAGACAAAAAAAATGTTCCCACAAGGTGGCGCTGCAGGACCCGTTCCCCCTCAGAGCTGAAATGATGAGTCTGCATGTCCAACTGCTTGACTAAGGAGGCCATCATACTTCCACATAATCACCAGCGCTGAAGGCGCAGCTCTCATTTCCTGTAATAACGCTCGCATGTTACGTCTGCTCATGACTCAAGGCAACAAATGATGATCAGACAAAATCCCCACCGATGCAAGTTATCGTAAAAAAAAAAAGGTCATAGCTTAAAAGTGCAGAGGCGACTTTTAATTTCCCTTCAATTGATGTGACACACTCGAGTGCTTTCCCATTTCATTGATGTGGTAAAGTCCCCCCCTGTCGAATGTCCGAGCACGAAGGGCAGACAGGTGGTGCCGGTATCGCGGCGTCAAATGACTCACGGCGGGGTGGCATGTGCTCGTCGCTGCACCCGGTCTCTGTCATATCCAGTTAAGTCCACATACTTATCAAGCACGAGGCCAAAGAAAACAAGGCATCAGCGTCTCTGTTTGGAGGCTGAAGCCCTCTGACGTCTCTGCAAAGTTATTGTTCTGCAACGCTGGCATCCGCCCAAACCGGTTTCCTCTCTTCCGGTCAGCTCCTCGCGTGATTACGGTAAAAAGCTTGGGAAAAAAAAGAAAAAAGGACGTCACTATCGCCCAGAGACGGCGTCAGGCTCCACCCCTTTCTGCTTACGTCATCACTGTTGACCCCCCTCAGTCTCGTCTCCACACTATGCTCACTGCAATCATTCGAAAAAGGTGCTTAAGGTTGATGAAACAGAAGCAGAAGCAACACTGTGGCTTGATTCATCAATTAGGCCGCAAAATTTGTTGGGGCCCTTGCCTCGACTTTGAATGAATTCAGTCAAATGAAAGGCCGAGTCTGCCGGTTTCACTCTGGAAAAGGCACTTTTTAAATACAGGAATTAAACAAACAAACTACTTCTCAATTTACAGATCAGGGCTTGTCTTAATTTTTGGTGGTGATTTTGTCCTAAACCCGCCCCAGCCTGTATTTTGCCATTTTGTGTTTGTTTTGTAAACAGCGGGACGTTTCTGTGGAAAGACGCACGGATTTTTTTTTTCTTTTTCACTCACTCATTCACACATGTAAGCGTCTGTGAGTGAGTGAGTGAAAAAAAACAACTTCTTATTAATTTACTGATGTAAAATGTACGCACTTCAAAATGTTTGCTTTCTTCTTGTTCTGTTACCTTATTCTTTACTGCACAACCGATTTATGTTTCATGTACAGCACTTTGTATACAGCAATGGCTGTTCTTAAAGCGCTTTATAAATAAAGTTGAGTTGGGTTGAGTTGTGCATTTAAAACAACAACGCCTGCTAGCTTAATGCTAACCATGCGTTGACATGCGAACAGTTAGCATCAAGTTGCAGTTGTAAGAAGATAATATATAAATACTCACAGGTATATCCATTTTCTTGACCGCTTATTCCTCACAAGGGTCGCGGGGGGTGCTGGCGCCTATCTCAGCTGGCTCTGGGCAGTAGGCGGGGGACACCCTGGACTGGTTGCCAGCCAATCGCAGGGCAATATATTGTTTATCATCTACGAAAAACGACTAATATTAACAGCATTTTGCCGAGTCACAGTAGAAGTATTATTCTGTTTGATGTGTCTGCCTGACTTTATTATACCGCCTCCTTGTGGCCAAGATGGGAACACCAGGAGGAGCAGCACATTTAATTTAATTGGTAATATTAAATCATGACGAAACAAACTGTTATTTCATTATTTACATACTATTTAATTATGTTTTTAACGCTCTGATTTTACAAAGTATTGAGAGTTTTATGAGCATGGTCACAGAACAAATTAAACTCTTATCTCAAGACGCCTCACTCCTGTAACAATTCGTTGCAATTTATTTTGCGGACCCCTCAGGGTCCCCAGTTGGAGAACTAGTGATTAGGTGATCATAATTAACATGCGCTTGTGTGCCAATTTCAACTTTGCAGTCATGCCACACAGATGTCGGCCGTAAGACGTCTAATTCGACACAGATGGAGCCTCAGACTGGCCCTTTGCTAATTGTTTGATGTTTTTTGCACTACTGTGAGCAGCGTCTGACTGGGATTAAGTAACACCGTCGGCTTTGGTAAGCGCGTGACACACAAACGCTTCCTGTGATCTGACACAGACGACATGTCATGCACACTTTCACCCGGAATTGCGCCATCGCACGGCCTCACGCATGCACCGGGGGCTGGCTTTTTTTTTTTTTGCCCAGGTGCACAGTCCCCCACACCTGTTGTTGTGGCGTTTCTCTGTAATTAGCCGTGCACAATTGCAATCGCCGGTTGCGGGCAGAGGAGGAGGAGGACGGGGAGCTGAAGACAATGGGCCAGTTCTTCTCTCCCTCTCATCTCCCTTTTTTCCTTCCATGGGCCCGCTGTCGAGTAATGAAAGATTCTTCCACTCTTCAAAGAAACGGAGTTTCCTACAAAAACAGCTGAGTCAGAGGAGAAAAGAGAAAAGGATGAAAAGGAGGACGACAGTAGGGAGGCGAGTAATGCAACGCCGCTGTGAGGGCCCGGTGAGGAGCACGGTGGCAAAAACGTTTACGTGCAATCAATATTTCGGTCAAAATAAATGACGGTTCTGAAACATTCGGGATAACCCGTTGAACACGCGTGAGCGGTCAGCGTCACTCCCATTATTACACATGTAGTCGTCATTTCAGCTTTTAACTTTCTATGGTCAATAAAAGACTTTATATTCATGTCATTCACCACACTAATAATATAGTCGGTTTCCTCCTCACTCCAAAAGTGTGCTTCTTTGCTGATGTTCGTGAGTGGCGTGCCAGACGCACGGACCTGTATACACATTTATTTGTTATTTATTAACACATTCATTGCCAGACCAGCAAAAAAAATGCGTCATTTGACGTCTTTTTCCGTCAATGGCAGTGAATGAGTTAAACATGGTAAAAATCAATGAAGCAATTATAAATTGTTGATATAATGTGCAGTTACTTATTGAAAACTGCTAACAGTCACAAGGCAAATAGTGACCCCTGTGTGCCACTATAATAGATATGTCTCTCCACTGAGCAGCAGCTGATCCCAACTTGACATTCTGAACCTCAACGAGAACAATCGGTCGTCAACTGACCACACTTAAGAACCATTAATCTAACGTGATGTTTTCACAAATTGGACTATGACACGAAGCAACAAGTGGATGAAACTATTTTTATTTCTGAGACTAAATTATTAGCTGCAAATTTGTGTCTTTGCATAGCTAGAAATGTTTAATGCACCCTCTTTTTTTTTTTTTTTTTTTTTTTTTTTTTTTTTTAAACAGCATTGAAAAATTATTTTTAGTATTTTCCGCGGGCCGCCAAAAAATGTTTGGCGGGCCGCAAATGGCCCCTGGGCCGTAGTTTGGACATCACTGTTGTAGAGGCAGAAAATACCATGAAAACCGCCGTGGAGAAATTAATGTATTCAAGTTAGGCCCATTTAGCGAATGGCAACGAAGGACGGCTGCAGCGCATACAAGTAATTCCTGCTCTCAGAAGGCCAAGATCCTCCCGAATAGAGCATGTGTCAGGTTTTGGGGGAGTTTGCGGACCCAAGTGAAGGGAGGCAGAGGGAATGTCCAAACAAAAAGGGTTTTATTACTTATACAAAACAACGTGGTGCACAAGGTGCCAACAGGAAACAACTAAAACAACAAAGTCCTAAATCCAAGCAAACTCAAATAACGTGACGAAGAACTGGCAAGACAGGGAAACTGGCAAACCGTGGGGGGACGTCGAATCGACAATGGACCAACAAGAAGTGAACCGAAAACAAGTAACTAAATACACAGTAACTAATTACATAACAAGGGACACATGGACAAGGCAAACATGGCTGGGGACACTGATTGGTTGACAACAAGAAACAGCTGGCCAAGACACAAGCTGATTGGTTGACACATGAAGGGCAGGCAAACCCAGGTGGACATGACAATGCTATGGAGGCACACAAGGACAACAAAACAAAACAGATCAAGACTGAACCTAAAGAAACATGAGGACAAAATCAACCCAAATCATGACAGCATGTGCAGAACACAAACCAATGCTCCGTTAAATCGAGATATTCCGAGTGCGTTTATATGACCAAATATTCGGGTTAGAAAAGTGGTAACCTAGGAGTCTGTTATTAAAAACCGGAATATTGACAATATTCTGGTTTTGAAAGAATTATTGACTGCAGTCAGTGATTGTGTCGCTCACACACAGAATTCACTGTCGGGAAAATAGCCCACGGTTCTGCGCACTAAAAAGCTACCATTTGGCAAACGATTTGTGATCTGGCAACATTTTACCTGAGCCCTACGTCACCCCAAAGCCGGCAGCGCGAGGACGTTTTTCTTTTTTTTTTTTTTTTTTTTTTTTTTTTTTTTTTTTTTTTTTTTTGAAGAGCTCAGAATTGTTCATTCGGTAGTCTTACCGATTCAACGTCTTGTCATCATTGCTCTTTTCTTTTTTTTTTTTTTTTTTTTTTTTTTTTTTTTTTTTTTTTGTGTGTGTGTGTGTGTGTGTGTGTATGTGTGCGTGCGCCTGCGTGCGTGCGTTTGCGTGCGTGCGTGCGTTTGCGTGTGTGCGTTTGCGTGCGTTTGCGTGCGTGCGTGTGCGTGCGTGCAAATACTTATAAATTTATACTCATTCATTCACCTAAAACCTTATAAATATCCCATTACCCTTCGCCTTAACCAGGTACTTCAGAATCTTGCCAGAGTCGTGAGATTTAAATGGTCAGGAGACCAGAGAAAAGGTCAGAAAAAAAAAGAAATAAAGAGAAAAGAAAGGTAAATCAAAGTGACATCCAGCACCGACCAAACACTTCCTGCCTTCCCCATGATTACAAAATCAAAGTCTTACGCCAACCCCGGAAGCCTCTAAATTCCAGCAAATTTAGCGAGATCTCAAGAGCCCAGAGGAAAAACTAAAGAGAGGAAGGAGGGAAGGATCGATAAGGCAGAGTGAGATCAATAGAAGCCAGTACATCCAATCCATCAAAGTGAAGTCCAGCACCAACAAGACCCCTCCTGCGTGGTTACAAAACCGGAGTCTTATGCCAACCCCAGAAACCTCATACTTCTAATAAATTAAGATCTCAAGTGACCAGAGGAAAAACTAAAGAGAGGAAGGAGGGAAGGATAGATAAAGCAAAGTGAGAACCACAGACACCAGCACCAACTGATTCAAGGGGCTGTGGGAGGGAGAGGGTACTTCTGTTGAGTTTCAGTAGATGCTGGTGCGACGGATCTGGCATGCATAAGGACCACCACCAAAGAAAGAAGCCGTCAACCGCGGTCCAGCAAAGCGAGCACCCCCCCCCCCCCCCCCGGAATCCCCAGGCCGCGGCAGCACCAAGGCCACCCCCAAGCCACCCGAGCGGACACCGGTCGGCGAGCCGACCCAGACACCCGGAACACCCCCGCCCCAGCCCCGGCCCACACCCCCGAGCCCAAGGCCGCAGAACGAGGCCCAGCGGGCCCCCACAGCGCCCCACCGGTCCCCAGCCCCCATCCCCCCACGACCCCCCCGCACCCCACCCAAACCCGCCATCCACCACGACCCAGGCCCCACCACCCCCGACCCCCAAACCCCCGAACACACCCCGACCCCCAGCACCCAACCCCCCACCCACCCATACCTCCACCCCCCCCCCAAACAAGCCGCCCCCCCCCGACGGCCGCCACCCCCCCCCCGCGAACCCGGCCCCCCGCGAGAACCCCCCACCCCCCCCCGGAAACCGGCACCGGGCAGCAGCGCAGAGAGGGAAGATGTGCCCACCCCACCTCCAGCCGCGCGAGATTTGCACAGCGGCGGGAGGGGGGAAGCAGAGGAGGAAGCACCAGGGGAGAAGGCGGAACACCAGAACACCGAGCCCGGTGGGGAGAGGCCCCGGTCGTCACGCCAGAGTACAAGTGACACCTAACCCTGTTACTGAGTCCGCCAGCTCGCCGACTGGCGAGCTCTACCCTTACACCGTGAATGTGGCCCCACCCAGTGTATATACAAGTGTGTGCGTGTGGTGCATTAAAATTGGGAGCAGGTGAGTCGGAGCAGAGGGAAAAAATTTCCCCTATTCCGACCCACCCGTATCCCCCCCCAAAAAATGAATATGTATATGTGTGGTGCATTAAAAAAGGGAATGGAGGGACAAAGTGGTGGGGCAGGGACACAAATGGGGGGGACCACAGCGCTGCCAGGCACTGCAGTCCATCCCCTCTGATGGCTCCCCGCCCCAACTCACCCCTCCCCTTGGACGTGAGGTGCATTAAAATTGGAGGGGAGTTGAAGGGTGAAGACGGTGTTTCCACCCTTCCCCACCCCACCAAGAAATGTGTTGTGTGCCCTATGTGTATATTTACAAAGTGTATAGTGCAAGCTAGTGAAGTGAGTAAGAGGAGCGACCAGCGGGGCCTCACCCAACCCGGCGGGTGTAGGTGGCACGCCCGCCCCCCAGCACCCCCACCCCCTGCCGCCCCCCACCTCATCCACCCGGCACCACAATGGGCGGACAGCCAGCGCAGCAGGGCTACCGGACAGCCCACCGGCCACCGGAGCCCGCCCGGGGCGCCAGGAGTTATACCGGAGTGGGGCAGGCCCCAAACCCTCGCCCGGCCCCCGGAGCCCGACGCCCGGGCCGGGGAGGGAGCCCCAGGCCCAGGGAGAGGGAGGGGGAGGGGCCGCAGGGCAGACAGGGAAGGGGGGGGGGGGGCGGGGGAAGCGGGGAGAAGACGACAAGAAGGCGAAAGGGCGGCTGCAGGGCAGGAGGCGGGGGGGGAGAGGAGGAGGGAGGGCGACAAGGGAAAAGGGACCGGGAGGCAGAGGAGGATGGGCGGGAGGAGGCGAGGAGGGAGAGGCGACGGGGGGGAGGAAGGGGGAGGGGAGAGGGAACCACGGGGCACACCGGAGGCCCACCCACCCCGAACCGCGCCGCCGGGCACGGAGCAGCGGACCGCGCCGGGACGGCACCGCCCCGGGCACCAGGGGAAGCACCCCAACACCGCACCCCACAGGGGGCCCAGGGAGCGGCCAAGACGCAACCGCCACCGAGCAGACAACGGGGGGGGGGGGGGGGGGGGGGGGGGGGGGGCAGAACCACCCCCGCCCGACCACAGGGGACGGCGTCAAGAAAATTGACTAATTAGCATGCAGTAACACCAAGTGTTGATGCTTAGTGCCCACTAGAAATAGATCTTAAGGAGTTATTGAGTATAGTGTCGTATAGTGTGGTATGCTCGAGCCCACTAGCAGCAACTAGGTTCCTGACTATATAAAAATAAAAACAATCAGATACAAAATACCAAATACAGGAGCAGCGAAAACAGAAGTTGTAACGATGTGGTGGCTCTCGTTAACAGGCAGAATCTTGGCAGGATTAAGTTGCCAAATTGAGATTAAAATATTCTATGTACATAGACCATATTTGTTTAAATCTTGATACTTGATTTTTATTTAAGGCAGAGATTTTTTCCATTGAGATATAATTTATTAGTAAGTTTAACCAGTGGTCGATATTTAGAGATTGTTTATTTTTCCAATTGACAAGGATTATTTTTTTAGCAATAGTAAGGGCTATAAATATAGATTGAGATTGTTTACATGGTAGCTCAGTTATTGTTAAGTCACCTAGTAAACACAGTCTTGGAGATAAAGGAAGCCTACAGTTTAATATATCAGCGAGCTTTTCCAAGATTTTAGTCCAGAAATGCAGCACTGGAGTACATGACCATAAAGCATGAAGATAAGTATCGGCAGTGTTTTGTGAGCACTGGAGACAAATGTCGGAGTCAGAGAGTCCCATTTTTTTCATCATATATTGTGTAATATATGTTCTATGAAGTATCTTATATTGGATAAGTTGCAAATTTGTCTGTTTGGTCATTTTAAATACATTTTCACAGATTTGGGTCCAAAAGTCTGGTTCCGGAACTATAGACAAGTCTTTTTCCCATTTTAAAGTCGGTAAATACGTTTTATTTGTGTATAAAAATAACTTATATATTTTTGATATTTTCTTTATTGTTGTTGGAGAAAGCTTTATAATATCTTTAGCTAAGACAGGCAGTTGGAGCGTATCCTGAAGTGTTGGGATTTGTTTCTTAACCATATTTTTAACTTGCAGATAATGTAAGAAATTTCCCTTTTTTATTTCATATTTCTGGACCAAGTTTGTATACGATATAAACTTATTATCTGAGAAAAGATGATGAAGGTGTGTAATTCCTTTCTGCTCCCATAGGCTTAAATGGAACGACTGATTATTAAGTTGAAAGTCGGGGTTATGCCAAATGGGAGAGAGCCCACAGGGCGCCAATTGGGAGTTTGTAATTTCTAATGCCTTCCACCAGGCAGTCAGGGTGGCGGCTATCATTGGGTTTTTAAAACAATTATGTCGTCTTATTGATTTTGTAATAAAGAGTAAATCTGACAGTCTAAGATTATTACAATCCTTCTGCTCCAATTCCAACCAACAGTTAGTATCTCTGTTGGGTTGTGTCCATAGCACAAGATATTGTAGTTGATTAGCTAGATAATAGTACATAAAGTTTGGTGCCTCTAAACCTCCTTTAGATTTACTTTCCTGAAGAGTAGATAGACTAATTTTGGCTTTTTTTTTATTCCAATAGAATTTTATGATAGCAGAGTCCAGCGATTGGAACCAGTTAGACGTAGGTTTAAATGGAATCATTGAAAATAAATAATTAATCTTTGGTAAAACTTTCATTTTTATAGTAGCTATCCGTCCTATTAAAGAGATCGGAAGATTATTCCAGCGCTCCAGGTCACTACGGATACTATCCAATAATGGTGAAAAATTTAAAGAAGTTAATTCAGTTAACTTAGGTGAAATTTTAACACCTAAGTATTTTAAATTACCTGTAGGAAAGGAGTAGTGTGGATCCTGACTTGTAGGATTCCATGAATTTTCTGTAATAGGTAATAATGTTGATTTTGTCCAGTTAATAGAGTAATCTGATAAGTGAGAGAATTTAGTTATTAATTTAAATGCTTCCCCTAGCGAGATAGCAGGTTCTTCTAAATAGAGTAATATATCATCGGCATATAGATTAATTTTATGTTCTATTGTCCCGGAGTGGATTCCTTGGATCCGTCTATCCTGACGTATAGCTAATGCAAGCGGCTCAATAAATATAGCAAATAATAAAGGAGAAATTGGGCACCCTTGTCTTGTTCCCCTTTGTAAAGTAAAACTCTGTGATGTAATCCCATTAGTAGTAACTGTAGCTTTAGGAGAATCATATAATATTGAGACCCATTGAATGAATGACTCCCCGAAGCCGAATTTATTTAAGACAGCAAAGAGGAAGGACCAGTTAACTTTATCGAATGCTTTTTCTGCATCCAGCGAAATAACAACTGCCTTTTTATCATACCGCTGTGACATACTAATCAAGTTAAAGAGTCTCCTAATATTATTAGTAGAATGACGACCTTTAATAAAACCTGTTTGATCACTATGAATAATTGTCGAGATTACCGTCTCTAATCGAGATGCCAAGGCCTTAGCGATAATTTTAATATCGGTATTAATTAGTGATATCGGTCGGTAACTTGACGGGAGGGTAGGGTCTTTTTCTGGCTTTAATAAAAGTTTAATTGCTGCTATATTCATATCTTGACGTATATCACCTTTACTTTTAATTTCAGTTACTACTCTTAGAAATAATGGAGCAAACATTAACCAGAAATGTTTAAAAAATATAGCCGGAAAGCCGTCTGGACCAGGTGCTCTGCCATTAGGCATACTGTCTAAAGCACGATACAACTCATCTATAGTAAGCGGGGTATCGAGAATATCTTTATGTTCAATAGATAACTGAGGTATATTTAAGCTGTTTAGGAATTCCTCAATATATTCAGGGTTAGGTCTATTAATTTCTGTGTATAGATTTCGATAATAGTTATAAAAAATATGGTTAATTTCTTCTGGTGATTGTGTGCATTCACCATTTATATCTTTAATAGCCGTTATAAGAGATTTTTCCCGATTCCGTTGAAGTTGATTTGCCAGGAATTTACCTGATTTATTATTATGTTCAAAATTATTATATCTCAACTGTTGTATTATAAACTCTGTCTTTTTAGATAACATGTTATCTAACTGTATTTTTATATTCTGTAGTTCTATCCATATTTGATTATTTGGGTTTAATACATATTCATCCGTTAGTTGTTTAATTTTATCTTCCAGGTATTTTTCTAATTTTTGATCCTGTTTCTTTTTATAAGTTGAATATGATATAATTTTCCCTCTAATTACCGCTTTCCCTGCTTCCCAGAGAAGAGATGGAGATATATTTGGAGAGTCATTTATTTCCAAAAAATCTGCCCACTCCCTTCTAATAATTTTATCAAACTCTACGTCTTTCAGTAATGAGATGTTAAAACGCCATATCGGGGGAGGTTTAAAGGTAGAGTCAATTTGTAGAGTGAGGGAGACTGGTGCATGATCACTTATAATTATAGAATGTATTTTTATAGCAGTTTTATCAACAATAGAATTATTTGTAAGGAAAAAATCAATTCTTGAGAATGATCGGTGCACAGCAGAGAAGAAAGTAAATTCCTTCTTAGTTGGGTTTTGAAGTCTCCAGCCATCGCTGAGGCCAAAATCCTCCATATATTCATCTATTACTTTAGCGGATCGTAATCGCCTTGTATATATCGTATTATTAGAACGATCTATTAACGGGTTCAAGACCGTGTTAAAATCACCTCCAATAATAATAGTAGAATTTGTTGCTAAATCGAGTAACCGAGAGAAAAATTCATGGAAAAAATCAGGGTCATCATTATTTGGGGCATATAAATTACCAATTGTATATACTTTATTAAATATAGTTACCTGGATAATAATATATCGGCCCTCTAAATCTGTTACTATATTATTTAGAGTAAAGAATAAATTCTTATGTATAAGTATAGAGACACCTCTTTGTCTACTATTATAGGAGGCAGAGTAAACTTGACTAAAATTTTTATCTATAAAAAATTTTTCTTCTGATTTTTGTAAGTGGGTTTCTTGTAGGAGACAAATATCTGCCTTAAATTTTGAGAGATGGTCTAAAATTTTTATTCTTTTTGCCTGGGAGCGAGCGCCACACACATTCCAGGAGACCAGAACTAATTTCTGCATACAAGCAATATAGACTCAGTCTTATGTATACATCTATATAAGCTGCTTATTAATATTAACATATTGTAGGATAGCAAAAGAGTAATTAGGCAATTTATATAATTTATATAAAGAGAGAGATAGCAAGTAGATAAGTATAATAGTGAAGAAACGTGGGGGGAAGTGAGTGTGAAGGAAATCTGTGGGGGATTCAACATAACAATACACCAGTAAATGGTGACCTAAGCGAGATTATTATTATTATTATTAATTTATTTTTTTTAAGAATATATTTCTATATTATTATTATTATTATTATTATTATTATTATTACTATATAGCCTATGCATAATATAAATTCATATTCTATTTCGTAACCCATTATCCATACATATACATACATATACATATACATATACATATATATACATATATACACATATACATACACATACATATACATATACCTACGTCAAATAATCACACAATGCTCGGCTCTACCAATTGTCAGTTAGAACAGCCAAGGGGTCGAGGTTGGGTTTCGGAATAGCTGGCCGTCGATATATAATTTATCAACGACCATCGAAGTCCGTTTACCCTCCTGTCTATTTTGTTTCATGATAGGAAACAGTACTTTTCGCCGCTCGTTTATCTCTCTTGGGAATTGATCATTCATCCCGAAAGATGTCCCTTTGAGCTCCCGTCCTTTACTTTTTACCAATTCTTTATGTTTAAAATGTTCGAACTTAGCAATAATAGGACGGGGCTTATTGCCCTTACGAGCTCCGAGCCGGTGTACACGGTGAAAAGAGATATTATTTACCGTCTCCTGTGGGATCTTTAGCGATGATGTCATGAATTTTTTTATCTCACCCTCTGGATTATCTGGAGAATTTTCGGATATACCTGAGAATATTAGATTTTCCCGCATACTACGGGATTGAACATCTAAGACCGTTTCCTTTAGCATTTTATTTTCCTTTTTAATCGTCTCCAACTCGGCTGTGACAGCGACGAGAGAGGAGCGTAGCTCGGAGTTATCGCATTGGAGATCGCTTACCTGTTGGCTAACGAATTCCAGACTTGCCTTTAATTCTTTGACGTCCTCGCGGATAAGACAGAGGACGTCAAGTTTTTTATTTATGGAATCCAGCATACTCACCGATACGTCGGCGGTTGCTAAATCGTCCGTGTCTGTTGACGAGTCATTTTTCCTTTTTTTTTTCGAAGGATTATCCCGACTAGCCGCCGGCTCATCCATCGCGCAGCTATAAAAATGATCGTCAATAAAACGTTCGAGGTCGTCCACACTGGATAATATTTCCGATCTTTCTTAGAAAAGAAAAAAATCGAATTTATCTAATCATTAAATTCGGGTTTAATTAGAAATATAAAGCTAATTCTATTTTAGCAACAGAGCGCCGCCATGTTAGATTTTCCCAGTCTCGCTACCGGTCACGCGATAGTCACAGCATCTCGCGATGGGAATTGTAGGGAATTGAGGACGTTTTTCAAGTCATACGTCAGAGGGCCACTGACTGAGGCTGTGAGACGATCAGGAAATTGGATCGGAAAGTGTGTGGGCACTTCTCGCTCCAAAGCAGTCATCATTACCACACATTGTGGAACCTTAAACGTGATGTGGACTGAAATTGTTTTTGTATCGTGGCCTCATCGAGAAGAGAGGGTGGGAGGCGGGGGGGTATCACTCTGGAGTCTGGCTCCGTATAAATGAGGGGAAAAAAGTCTTTTGGGTCTCATAGTGAAAATATTTGAAGAGTCTGGCTGTATCAGACGCAGTCAGACGGCCAGAGAGTGGAACATTGTTCACAGCTGAGTCCTGTGTAAAGGTGAGGTAGGAAACACAGGAGCAGGGGGGGGAGATTCTCTGTTAGTTCACAGACTGGCACAGAGACAGACTGAGGGTGTAGACAGACTGCTCTTGAAGGCCAGCGAGGGAAATAGGTCACGTTCAGCCAGACGACTGTAGCGCAAACAGGCATCGGAGAGAAAAGCCTTCAAGTGTTTTTAACCCGCTGGCATCACCCAAACATGAGATGTACATATAAACACAAACACGCAGATCCTTTCGGAGGACGTCCCTGACTCGGAGGAGCACAAGACAGACACGCCGGGGGTATAAAGAAGCCCTGTGAGGTCAGATCCAGCCTTGCAGTCTTACCACTACCACCAAACCACTGTGCCCTGCCCCAGCCCTTGCCCCGCTTTGCTCCCCACTGGCGGCGGTATGTCCTGGGGGCTGTCGTTTGGGGCAGGGCCAGAGGTGCCACCAATACGGTGCTTTTCTCAGCTCTACCTTTACCCTCCATTCCTCGTCCTCTCCTGCTTCGCCTCGGGCCAGGGGACATGTGGGCCAGCGGGTAGGGGCCTTATTCCATCCAGGCCGGGGCTTCTGTCAAACGCTTGTTCCATTTTGCGTCATGGTGTTGACTGAGCGGACCCCACACTTAACTCCCATAGAGCCGAGGGGCCGTGCCGGAGCGGGGTTAGGGTGGCCTCGTGTTCGAGCGTGGTAATCTGATGGCCGTGTTTATTTTATGTAGCTCTCCTTTGATGGAGCAAAAAAAAAAAAAGTCTTTGGGCTTTTTGTTTCGACAGTTTCACTGCCAGGTCAGAGGTGCTCACCGTGGTAACTGTCGGGAAGAATAATATTTGCCCTTATATTCGCTCCAAACAGGCTTTTTTTTTCCATATTAGTGTCAGGGATACTCTTTAGGTTTCTACACGTTGGAGGTAAAAGGAAGGGAAGGAGGCCCCCACCTCAACGGCGTTGATCCCTGGAGGATCATCGAGGTGTTCCACAGGTCGTCACCGGAGGCCCGCTTGTGTACCTCTCGGTGGACCCTTCACCTTCAACTGTGGACGTGAGGGTCAACCACATATGTATATACTGTATACATACATACTGTAGGTCTCAGTAGTTAAGGAAAACACATGCAAAAACACAGGAAAAACTCTCCCACCTACTTGGCCGCCCCCAGGCTCCACCTCAGCTGTCAGTCGTCCAAACCTCCCAGGGGTTCTCTTTTAATGCGGTTCCCTAAAAACAGAGTTTTACCTTTGCCTGTCTGCCTGCGCCTCTCGCTGCCTCCCCTCAAAAGTCACACACGCAACCGCCCGCCTGCTGCCTTGCGTCAGCTGTTTCAGATGGGTCGAAAAGCCAGCGAACCGCACTATGTCATTACGTGAGGTTTTGACCAAAAAAGTTAAACTGAGGCAGAACTCCTCACGTTCACAGAATCAGACTTCTGACCCCAATTTGTTCTGCGCAAACCGCACGGTGGGACGAATAGCGCGTCATGTATTGTCTGTCTTGGTGGTGGTGCCTTTGCGCCCACTCGGGTTCGCTTGACCTTCACAATGTTGATCCGATCCCACAGAAGGAGTCCTTTAAGTGGCGGGCTTTGCTCTTTCGTGAAAGGTCAAGTCATTCCTTAAAAGATTAATTAGTGTGATGCTGTGGAGAAAAGCAGTCCAGATTGTGGCTGGAATGTTGTGATCTATCTCAATTTGGTTATTTCAATTGGCCCACGTCTGCGCTGTGATCTTGATATTTTAAGAATGATACATTTTCATACAAAATACGACACCCTAGGCGGTTTTTATGGGGACAATCTTTCATTTCCTTTAGTAGTTAGGGCGATTATGATCTGCATACAAAGGAGTCTTGGTTTTGGATCAGACATGAACAGTAAGAACACTTGTAAAACAGGACAAAAGCCATCCATTCACTTCCCATACTGCTTATCCTGTTCGGGGTCAAAGCAGAGTGCGGAGCCCATGAGAGACACCAGAGACAGAAACACTTCATCCTGTGAAAGATGAAAGATGGACTACAGTCTGGACTGACCAATCACAAATAGAGGTTGATCTTACTAAGTCAGCTCTGTGAAGCACTAGGGGGTAAATATCAGTTTCTACAATTCATACTAATCGGGATGGGTGAGAGAAGTACTACACCCTGGTCTGACTAACTTGAGTAAGAACCGAATCACTATCCCTGCAATGGTAGGGCCGAAATATCTGTTTCTATAGCTTATATTGAAGGACGAAAGATGCACCACACACTTGTTTGACCAATCGCAGGTTGATTTTTGAGTAGGAATCGATCCTACATCGTCAGCTACTGTATGTTAATCACTCTACTGCCAATCAGCAGAAAATATCTGTTCTACGACTTATCCGGATCAAGGTAACAGGGAATCTTAAGACTATCTGAGTTTATTTAGGATGAAAATTGGACTATGATCAGAATGAATGAACGATTCGTCAACAGGGTTTTGACTGAGAATTGATCCTATACCAGCTGCATGAATGTCAGTTATGTGAAGCATCGCACTACCGATGGCAGGTCAGAAACCATCCATTCCATTTATCAAGTTCAGGTTCATGACAGGAGGTATCCCAGATGATATACTACGTAGGTACACATCCGAGACGAAACAAGAGTCCATTGCAGGGTGACTGTTGTGCGGTAATTGTTCCAAGCAAGCTTGAAAGTCATCCTTGTGAACCACTACAGTGCTAATGGCAGGAAAGACATTCCAAAACGATAAGGAACAATTTGAAATATCCTTTAGAATCACAATTGCCAGTCATGTGTCTGGCCTCCCCTGTTGACTGCGAGGTATGTGCTTACTCACAGATGAGGGAACCTAATTACTGATGTAATCCAGGAGAAACTGGCCCGGTGGTCGGTAATCCAATCCTTCCTGGTGCAATTTAGCAGCCCAAAACAATTTGCAACTGGCTGACCACATCTGTAGCCAGACAAAAGGGAATGTGTAGTGACATTGAGTGAGATTTACTGGGTCATGCCAAATGAGACACCAATCGGAGTGTTGTGTTAGAGACTGCAAAGTGTGGGCGACGGGAGTGACTCATATCCAGGTGCTGTCAGTCAAACAAGGGGACTCAGCGGCCAAAAATCTGCTTGGAGGCGCGCTTCCTCATCTTCTCATCTGCTGTCGACCAATCAGGTGCATCATACTCGTCTTCCTGTCCCATAGATGTGCCTGAGTGGCCCGACACCTTTCACCCGGGCCTGTTTTATGTCTCGGCCATCGCTATCTCCCTTCGGGTCATCCTCTTACATCCATTTGTTTTGTCTAATCCTACTCTATCCCGTCCGTCACTGTTCATTAGGCCTTTTCTCATGACTGTCCGTGTCATCCCCGCCCGTCCCGTCCCTCCATTTTCCCCTTTCATGTGTCATCACTCGCATCTTCGTCATCACTCTGGGCCTCCCAGGATAGCCGCTGTCACCGTGTTTATTGTCTTAGTGTCAAAGTCAGACCCTCGCTCGGCCGGCCCGCACTTTGTCGTCATCCTCTTTTCATTTCTCCCCAGTGATTGTCTGCGCGCCTGTTGTTCCCTGAGCTTCCAGTTCATTCGGAGGCGGGGAATTTCCTTCTTATCGCTCACCGGGAGGTGGGGGGGGAACCATTCCTTGAATTCCTGGCATGCTTCCCGGCGCTACCGGGGGTCCGGGCCAGATGCGAGGGCGTCGGTAAAACAACGCAGGCGCTCGCTGAGGCCCGACCGACACCGTTCCTACATCCAGCGGTGACCTTCTCATATAGACAGTGTGATTGATGAGGAGAAAGTAAACGAGGAGTCAGGGAGAAAGGGAAGGGAGGGCTAGACATCACAAAAAAACGACTGCGGCGACGGTGGTGTAATGCTAACGCGTGTGAACTCGGTGCCAAAAATAGAACATTCCGAATGGCTTTCATTTCAAAGACCTTGACTCAGTCAGTTATTGATAAAAGAAGACATGTCAGGCATTCAAATCTCCCCCGGCAGAGCCATTTGTGGCAAATTGGTAACAGCGGGAGGTCAAAGTGCACATTAAACAGTGGGAACAAGAGGGATTAGAATGCCGACCGTGTCATTCCTCTTAGTCACGGCCCTCTTCACGATAAAGGTGGTCCGCTAAACAAAGCTTCAGCGAATTGCCACCATCAACAAAGGTCGCGGAAATGAAAGCAGAGTTTGTGCTGTTGTTCAGCTGAATGATGTGAATTGCAGATACTGCGATTGGTGGTTAGGAAGAATGCATGCAAACACATTACTTCTGTATCTTGCTGTGCCAGAGATAAGAATGTTTGTTCAGTAGGAATGATGGATATAAAGTTCACAGCTTGTATAAACAATTACAGTAAGCCTTTTCTTTCAAATCGAAATAAGAAAACATGCGTTAGAATAAACGGAGTATCCTCTCCGTCAGTTCTTTCAGTTCACGGTCAACTACAAACTAAATTTGACATCGCAGTGAACTTGAGGTCCTCCCCTCAACCTTTTTTTTTCAACTCGCAAACATCTTCAGATGCACGCAGCCTTCTTGGCTGCCGCGTTTAACTCCTCTCGCACCCGTTCAAAAACGTAAAGCCTGACAACGTGCGGATATGAAATTTCCCTTCCTGTGTTTGCTCTCAAGCCGTGACGAAATTTACACACTCCCAGGGGCTGACGCACAGGAAGCGGCCCTGGCGGAATCAATACAGCTGCGTGCCGCTGTGACTGAAGTTTGCGTTATCTGCTGTCACCGTTTGCCGGAGCCTTGATTTACGACAGCCCCGCGTGTAATGAGCTCTAATTTAATGAACGGCCGCTGAAGAGGGGGCCTGAAGTGCGTCAGCGCTGGCCAAAAAAACAGCCCGTCCATGTCACGTTTAAAGAGGGTAGTGGGTTATAAATTGCTCTAAACACTGGCATGAACCGCCTCACCGACGTAAGCATATTAGTGTTGTCCGGACTTGTATGTGTTTGAGTGTCGGTACATGCGTCTGCGAGGACCCCCTCGTGACTGGGGTCACGTTGATAAAGACATTCAAGGACGGTAACGTCACAACCGTCACTTCTTCCTTTTGTCTTCCTTCTGTCCGCCTTCTCTCTCGTTCGCACACACGCCACCCTCCTCACTTCCCATGAGCGCGGCTTCCGTTGAAAAACATGGAAACGGCCCCATTGTGCGACTGACGTACAACCTGCCGGTAAATGGCGCTCAGCTCCGATATGGCGCACGGGGCTTACACATGCACGTAAATACACACACGTAGTAATTCAGACGAGTGACTGACAAAAAAAAAAAGAGGACTGGGAAAGCATACCAAGTGTCTCCGGGGGCAACGTCTCCGCACACTTGGGCGCGCACCCGAAATAGCACTTGACTCCGAGCTTGACTATGGGCTGACATATTGTATCCAGCTGATAAAATGATCCACTGTTTGATGACATCTGGTAGTTTAAGGCTCGTTCTGTTTATAGTTCATTGATTCCCGCTGTGTTGCGGGGGGAGAGGGAGCACAACTGGAAGCGCGTGGGAGCGAGAGAGCGAGATGAGGGGGAAGCAGTTTGGCGAGAGGAAGAGTTGAGGGATGCGGCAGACAGACGGGGACGCGCAGTGACAGGAGAGGAAAGAATGTTTCGGGCGACTGAGAACGGCGGTAAAGGAGGAAGCGGGAGCTCCGAGACGGGGGCCCGAGTTGCTCGCGGACCGATTAACACCAGTCTGAGACGGAAGGCGGAAGATGGAAAGAGTGTTTGCGTCGTAAAAAGTTCCTTTTAACATGGGCTTGTTCGCTTCTCGTAGTAGCCCCACGCACTCACACGGTCGCCTCTTTCCCTTTCTCCCACTCAGGTGACCAGTTTCTTTAACAAGCTCATTCGCAGAATTCCTCCCAGTAAGAGATTGTAGAGGAAGTTGAGTGGCTAACACAGAATTAGTGAAGTAAAGCCAAGTTCTGCAACTAGTTCTCATCAGTTCCACAACCTGGCTTTACATCTGCAATGGTTTCACTGATCTATCACAGCAAAAATTACATTTATGAGTACTAAGCCAGATCCAGCTCGCCAGTGCCGCTAATAAAAAAATAAAGTGACCTTGAGTGAATTATTTTCCATCTCTGCTCTTTCTGTAATGCCGTAAGATGGCATAAAATGCACTGGCTAATGTGCAATAAACTGTTTTGAGTTCTTTGTACGTCGGGGAGGAGCTACGTTTAGCACAGGTTGTTCTCACATCAAAACAATAATGCTAACCAGTAGATAGCTTAACAGTGTCATGTCTACCTTTCTTCCCTGCCATCCAGCATCTTCACATGGGCATTGAATTCAACAAAGCAGTCAATCAATAAAGCCCAGCTAAGTAGTGTTTGCTAACTCACTGTTGGCCTTTCACGCCATCCTAGCAAGGGAGACGAACGACGAAAACACCTAGGTTAGCTTAGCGCTAGCTAGCAGCTGGTATAACGGAAGCGGATGGATTTAAAATGGGTCCAAAAGAAGACCCGCTAGCTAGGGACACAAGCTAATTTGAACTAAAAAGAAGTCTTTCCACAAGGTAGACGCGACAGCTTCGCGTGTCTGTGAACACTCTTAATACATTTCCAAAAAAGTGAGTACGAGGCTTGGTATCGCGTAGAATACGGCGTGGATAAAGCGAAATGCAATCCATTTACCATTTTGGGCTCTATTCACTCAAGATTTGCGTCGCCTTTGCACCGCGCTAACCGGCAAAAATGGAGCAATCTGAGAGCACCTAATTCACTAAACACGCACAGATGGGGAAATCCATCACTAAGTGCTCTGCCAAACAGATTGCATCACGGTGCGCCGGTGTTATTTGTGCGCATGTAAACTAGGTCATTTGCATACATTTGACGCAAAATATGCCCACCCCAATGCAAATGAGACTCATTGATATGCAGCGTCTAATTCACTAAAGCCAGCGCAATTAGCCACACCGGGTTTGCGTGATGCAAATAACTGTTTTGGAAAGCATGTATTAACCTGCTGCAACCTCGATCCCGGGATCATGACAGCAGTGCCTGCCATTTGCAGCACAACATTCCCGGCAGATCACGCAGAGAGGAAAGAGAGCGAGAGAGAGAGAGAGAGAGAGAGAGAGGGAGGGGGAAATTTTTCTATGTTTGTTTTAGGACACATAACGTAACCCGGGCTGATCGGCAATGGCGGGGAGGCATTTTACGATCGTATTAACGTGTCAGATGCATAATGTACGCCCACGCCAACCTCTGAAAATCTATTTTTAAAAAACAGTCGCATCAATAATTTGTTTCTTATGAATGAATGACCTCGTTGTCGTCCTCTCTGCTCCGTACAGCGTAATGGCGTTCTAAACGCTTAACTCTCGGTCCAACCTCGCTTTCTGATAATGTCATCTTTCTCGCAACTGTTACTATAACAACCATGTTCTTGGTGCAAATCCATTGCCATGTGTGGTAAATCAGGTACAAATTTGCTCCAAGCTGTCAGTTTTGTGGGCGTGATCGCGCCGGTATATGATTAGAGCAGGGTGCAGTTGTGGTGCAATATTTCGCGCTATTATCGGACGCAGCGCATTCTTAGTGAATATGCCCCTACGTGTTTTCGGCAAAAGTACAATTAGCACGTCATTCAAGTTGATTTCGGACTGACTGATTAAAAGAATAACGACGGGTGATTTTGGGTGTGAGTCCGAGCTCTAGCTAAAGGACATATTCCATGAAGGATTGGCTCCAGAGGTGGCCCATCGCGGTATAGAAATCTGAGAAGCAAACCTAGTGCCCTTCAGTTGCTCCCTACTACAAATGCACTTGTATCATCATTTGTCACATCGTTGCTTTCGCCAATGGGATGTGATGCAGACCCGTGGGCCTCCAACTATGCCCCCCTCACGTTCTTCAAAACAGCAATGACGACGGCGCTCTCATAATAAAAAAAAAAGGCTGCACAAACCAGACAGGTGACTCAAGTCGTTAGCGCCAAAGCTTGAGCAAGTCCAAAGTCATTGGCTTCCAAGAAAGCTGAAGTCTGTTTCCTGTGAGGTGGACTGACTGCAGGCTACGATGGGACACACAAGCAGAAAAAATAAAAATAAAAATTGGGAAGCAGACTGCTAGAAATCGAGGAGCTGATGATTCATTGAAAAAATGAGACACGGGCAAAAATGACAAGAGAAAGAGCCACGGGGGGAATCATTTTCACCGGGAAACAGGAAATCACTTCATAAATATCGACGGTCAGACGTCGTCTGAACAGGATTGGTGACCAAGTCCGTTGTCAATAAGCAACTTGAAGTTATTTGCCAGTTATTTTGAAAAACGTTTTCACTATCTGCCAAACTGCACAGCACATCTTCAGGGAGAACAGAAAATATATAGTACATGACAATACCTCAATACTGACTATCACATCAAAAAGGGCACGGCGCAATATGATTGATTGGCTGCTTTCAGAGTTGAGTTAATGATCAGCCTCTTGGAAGTTAATCGCAAACGCCGATGCCTTTTTTGCTCTCATTAAAGTGTATTTATTGTCCTTTAAAAAAAAAAAAAAGCTCACCAAGTGGTGGGACACTGTTTTTATTTACCCAAATGTTTTGAAAAAGGTCGTTTTAGAAAAACTGAGGACTCGGGTTCGAGTCCAGGCTCCGCCCTTCCTGGGTGGAGTTTCCATGCTCTCCCCGTGCCTGCGTGGGTCTTCTCCGGGTACTCAGGTCTCCTCCCACATTCCAAAGACATGCATGGCAGGTTAATTGGGCCCTCCCAATTGTACCTAAGTATGCTTGTGTGCGTGGATGGTTGTTTGTCTCTGTGTGCCCTGCGATTGGCTGGCAACCAGTCCAAGGTGTACCCTCCTCGCCTACTGCCCGAAGCCGGCTGAGATAGGCTCCAGCACCCCCCGCGACCCTTGTGAGGAATAAGCGGTCAAGAAAATGGATGGATGGATGGAAAAAATAATATTGTGCCGTTGTATTTTATTGCTCAATTTTATGACACGTAGATGCAGCAACCCAAGAGAAATTATGGAAAAATGCAGCATGTTTATTGGCAAACTAACATTTTTTTTTTTTTTTGAGCATCATAAGTGCCGTAATTGTGGCGGGCCTGGCAATACCATGACGACTCATATCAGCGGAAAGTTCAGAGTTTGGAAACCTATAGTGATTCATTTTTGTACACGCTCTTGTAAGAACGTAAATATTCACGATTTCTCATTCTCACCACACACAAAAAATAAAAAATCGAGACTCCCATAAGTCTATACATTTTTCATTTTTTTGATATGATGACGTTGTGTACAGTTTTTTGAATTAACTCATTCACTGCCATTGACGGATATACACGTCAATGGGAACGGAATTGACTTAACTCATTCACTGCCAATGACGGATATACACATCAATGGCAGTGAATGAGTTAATAGTAAACGATCAAATGCTTCAATTTGGCTATATTTAGAAGCCCCCCGAGGTGTTCGAAGACCAAAGTGTCCTTCAGAGTGTGAATGGATGCGAGTGCCGCACTTGTGAGTCACTAATCTCGGCAACTGTTTCTTGAGTGGCGTCGTTACACATTACTGGGGCGTTGGGAGGGGGTTGTCCAAAAGTGAGAGTGCCATGAACAGTTGATAGATGACTCAACGAGGCCCCCCGTCCCTTGCATGATACTAAGCTGCACGTTGACCCTTACCAACTGACAAAGAGATCGAGCCACGGACGTCACTTTATTGCCCGTTGGGCATACCCCCTTCTTGTATGTTAAACCATATTCAACCCCCCCCTTTTTACAACTATTAACACACTCACTTTCTCTCTGACGTAGGTAAAAGTACAAGGGGGGTATGCGCGGCGGCGGCGGCGGCGAAAGGGGTAGCAACGGTAGCGAGTTGGGGTTGCGTCGCCATGGCAATTCCCCGGCTAGGATGCCCCGTCGGAGTCACTCACGTGGGAGCGAGCCGGAGAGAATGAATGAGAGGCCGAATGACGGGGGCGGGGAAAAAAAAAAAAAAAAGAGAGAGAGAGAGAAAGAACAAGGTCACAGGGAAACTTAAAAGTGTCCTGTTATGGGAGAGTAAATATTAACATTAAAAGGTTGGATGCTTTGGTTTCGCCTTTGAGCGCAATCACTGCGTTTGTTTACTCAAGCCCCTGCTGGAATTCCCTGAGGAAATGAGCGTGCTGCAGGAAGAAAAAAAAAAAAAAAAGAAAATGATGAATTTATGACCAGTTCTTCCGATGGCTGTTGCGTCACGGCCAACGTTTCCCCTGTGTACAAATGACGCTCTGGGGGAATCGGACCTGACCCGAAAAACCACACATCTTGCTTCATCATCCACCTGGACTTGGTAATAACTCAGAGCAATAAAAAAATAAATTAAAAAAAAGGATGGGGAAAACCAGCCATATCGCAATGGACGCACACAGTCAGAACGTTGCGGATTTTACTCATGTTGCTAACTCGCCATACAATATTTTACCACTGATATGGTTGACAACAATTGTGTGATAATCTTTATACTGTATATAAAAACAACAACAACAACTTGTAACTAAGGATTGGGAAAACTTGTAACAATGCTAGCATAACAACAAAAAGTAGCGCAAAGCAACCATAAGCTAACTGAATGCTAACACATCATGAGAAATGTCTTAAACGGGCTGTCGAACAGCAACACAATCAGACAGACGATATAACAATAATAATGCTATTATTAGCATTATTCTAATAATGCTAACAATGTAGCATTGTCAAAATTTTGACCGACCTTCCTTGCACAACAGTAATCAGTGAAAAACATTAGCGACATGGGCGGTACAAATACAGAATCTACAATATATTTAATATTTAATCCTAGTGAGTGTATATATATATATATATATATATATATATATATATATATATATATATATATATATATATATATATATATATATATATATATATATAGTAGGGGTGGGAGAAAAAATCGCAATATATTGTTGCGCTCTCTGTTGCAATAAATTATCGATACACTGACGGTAGATATCGATGTAATGTGTCCAGTTGTGCAGCGTTATGTTATGAATGTTTATGCAATTTAATTTGTCTCACTTTACAATGTTTACAGTTAAAAGAATAAGAGCCAGTGAGGCACTCTGCAGAACTTTGTACATTGTACAAAGTTTTGGCATTGAATAATTGCATAATTAGACATTTTTCATTTTCATGGGCATTTGTTTGGCTTTTTCAGTCACATATTATAGTCAAATTTTTTTTGACGATATATAAAAAAATCGTAGATATCGTGTATCGTGATATTATCAATATCGTTAGCCAAATATCGTCACAGTATCGAATCGTGGTTTACCCGTATCGTCCCACCCCTAATATATATATATATATATATATATATATATATATATATATATAATAAAACCTGAAGTTGTATTTCCCCCAAATTGTAGCCTTTGCCGTTTGAAAATTGGCTTCTGCGACATTGCAAGATCAAATTTGAATTCGATTAATTGTTCAATCGTTTGGTCTCCCCTGCCATCTGTCGCACTTAAGTAAACCGTGAACAACAACAACAACAACAACAACGCGAGCATGTTTATCTAGAAGGCGAATACGGCCACAATCACTCGGAATATGTTTAAATCGGCGCGTTAAAGATGCTTTGGCAAAACAACTGACGTGAATCGGCCGACTGTGCGGGCCGAAACCGCCAAAGGTGAGCCAAGATGCGAAATAATGTGCGAACGCGCGCGGCGGCGCACAGGAAAGCCAGTGTTGCGCGGCTGAGAGACGCTTGTGTGAGTAAAGTTTGTCTGGCAGCGAGGGCCGTGTCACGGGTTCCCCGCCTTTTCCTCCCCCCGATGCCTTTGAGGTCGCAGCCCAAAGTGTCTCGCTCGGTTTTCTCCTCCCGTGGCGCTTTAACACACATCGGTGATGTCATGGGTAGCACATGAAGGCCACACACACGTAGATGCACAAACACACACAAACAGCGATGCCCGGCGCGCTACACAAGGCACCGCATTTATACCGCCACATGCCCATAATTACACACGCGTACAGTACGCACACCCATTTACACAAACCCTGGATTCCCCCTTTTCCAGCAGGCATGCGCGCTGGCTCCCACACGCCAAAAAACAACAACAAAAAAAACGCCTGACGCCCCTCTTTTGTGTTGTGTGCACGGTTCACATAACAACACTCACAAAGTGCTTCCATTGGGAGTTCAAAGTGGGTCCCACATGCTTTTATAATGCTGATTATGAGCAAATTATTACATTTAAAGTCCCGGGAGGGTGAAAAAAAAAAAAAAAAAAGTCTTCTAAATTTGACACACCACAGAGAAGAGTTCTTAACAACGCTGCCAAATTTGAAGGATTAAAAACGTCGCCAAGTGTATGAAATGAAGTGTCAGAATTGTGACAAATCAAGCCGCTCTCGAATGTTGTGGGCGTGTCTTCTGAGACCACGCCCCACTGAACTGCCAACTGTCATTCAAATATCACTTCCTTGACGTAGAAAAATGTGTGCGCCTTCGTCTTACTTTTTTTTAACCGCTTGCTCCACACAAGGTTCGCGGGGGGGGGGGGGGGGGGGGGGGGGTGCTGGAGCCTATCCCAGCTGCTAGCTTGAACTGGTTGCCAGCCAATCGCAGGGCACACAGAGACAAACAACCATCCACGCTCGCAAGCACACCTTGGAGCGCCCAATTAACCTGCCATGCACGTCTTTGGAATGTGGGAGTACCCGGAGAAAACCCACCCACGCAGGCACGGGGGAGAACATGCAAACTCCACCCAGGAAGGCCGGAGCCTGGACTCGATCTTGCGTCCTCAGTACTGGGAGGCGGACGTGCTAACCACTCGACCACCGTGCCGCCCTGTAGTTCGATATGTGAGTCACTCCCGCACACACGGATTTTTTTTTTCTTCACTCACTCATTCACACACATAAGCTTCTGTGAGTGAGTGAGTGAGTGAAAAAAATAATAATAATCCGCGCGTGCTTTCAAATTGCCGCGGGAGTGACGTCACGCAGCCGACATGTTCACCCAGCCCCGTTTGCGACACAACCCCCCCCCCCCCCCCCCGCTCTGCGATTGGCTGGAGGGGTGTAAATAGTGTCTTCCCACAGAAACGTCCTGCTGTTTACAAAACAAACACAAAATGGCAAAATACAGGCTGGGTGAGTGGGGGTTTAGGACAAAATCACCACCAAAGATGAACAAAAACACAGATGTGTAGACTGAGAGAAAGTTAAAGGGTGTACGTTCTGTATTTAAAAAGTGTATTTTCCTTCGTGAATGCGGCAGACTGTGCCTTTAAACAGATTTGTGAATCATGATGAAACTTAAGCTATATTCTAATGCCAATTGCTGCGAAACGGAAACAGATAGAAATATACTTTTTTTTCTCCTGATGAAAGAAGAGACACTTATCTTTCTTTTGGTAGTTTCCATGTTTTTCTAACAATAGAACACAATATTCTGTGGGCCTTGCAAAAATCAGTCAAAATCCAGGAAACAGCCGGGAGCGAAGGGGGTTGGCTTGAGTCAAAATGGCGGCGAGTGAATATATATGCAAAACAGGTAGATTTAACACGTCCGGAACACATACAGGCAAAGTGTTGCCACGTTACAATTGCATTCATGTCATTTTTTGGAACAGTATGATTACGGTTGAGCTCCGGAATTATTTTAGGGCTAACCCAAAAATGGCAAAAATCTGCGCAGAATTGACGGCAAAAGTTACATACCATTATTTTACCGATCCGGCCCACTTGGTAATATATTTTCCTGAGCGAACATGACTTGACACCCCTGAGCTAGAATAACATGTGGCTATGATGTCTTACAGTACTACACATGCTGTTGCTATAGGCTATACAGTACAATGAGTCTATAATAATAAAACTGTTTGAAAAGTCTTGCATTGTCTCAAAGCCTCTAATTAATGCAACGATTGCCCTATAAAGGATTCCGGGTGCGCGTGAACCACCCACGAGACCCCCATCATGAGCCCAAAAGCAGGGAGAGTGACTAACTTCACTCTTTTCTTTTCTTCTCCACCCCAGCTGCGTCTTCAAACGGACGTTTGATGTGGCAAATTAGAAAGAATATCATCTACCCGCGTTTTCTTCCACGCCGTTGACCTGAGAAAAGAGCCTGCAACCTTTTTTTTATTTTATTTTTCGCCGCCCATCATCCGGTGACCGCTGCGGCGGCAAGTCCGCGTATGCGTAAGACTGTGCCCGCCGCCAATTATTATCATACCCACACCATGAGTGTGTGTTTCTTGAGAAAGAGAAAAAAAAAAAAAAGAAAAAAAAAAAAAAAAAAAGCTCGCTTCCTTCTGTCGCGCTCTTTCTTTCCTTGTAAATGTTTGGTGGGCATTTTTCCTTGTAAGTAGTGTACACACTCTGATGCACGGTCCCTCTGGCATGACTGGAAAGTCATTTTTGCCCTTTTGCAACAGTGGGTCACGCTTTACTGCACCTGACTGAATCTTTCCAGGCAGCTCGACTTAGCTCTGTATACAGTGCGTGTGTGTGCGTGTGTGTTGTGTTGAGAGAAAATGCATGAAACGTAACACGTGCTGAGTAGAAATTAATAATAATAATTCACTAAAATCAATGAATGCCCTCACAAACACAAAAACACAAACTTACAATACTTGCAAGAACTTGCAGTAGATCAAAACGAATGTCGTGATGATCACACGTTCTAAAATCGTTAAATTCTCTTTTATTATGTTTGCCCGCAATTTAAAAAAAAAAAAAATGAAGAAAACAATCGGACATCTATGTAAATGAGGAATAAGAAAAACTTGCAGCAATGCTAGCATAACAACAGAAAGTAGCGCAAACCAATCGTAAGCTAGCTGAGAAAAGCCACAAATGGGCTACCAAAGAACACACAATATAATACAATATAACAATATTAATGTTAATAGTAGTGCTGTCAAAGTTAAAGCGTTAACTAATTAATTAATCACAAAAAAATATCACATTAATCATTGTATTACCACAGATTAATCACACTCTTAATTTTGACCGCCGATGATCCTTTTTAGCCGACAGCGGATGGTTACGTTAAAGTTTGAGCAATAAACATAACTACATGCATAAAAGTAAAGCATTTCATAAATGTTTACATATGCCGTAGGTCATTTTTTTCCCATTTTAAATGATGTAAATAATTAATTGATTTGAAAAAGCAGGATGAGCGTGTGCAGTGGATATACATTTTTGAAGTTAATTATATTAATTCATTATTAAGTCATTATTAAGTTCATTATTAAGTTAATGAAATTTTTGAATTTAGCAGGAAAAAGATGTTGGGGAAAAAAAAGCCTTTTTAAGTCAGTGATTAATCATGATTAATCACAATTCTAAGATGTGATTAATCTGATTAAAAAATTGAATCGTTTGACAGCTCTAGTTATTAGTATTACTGTAATAATGCTAATAACGTAGCATTATCAACGTTTTGACCTACCTTTCTTGCACAACAGTAATCACTGAACAACATCATGCCTTATAAAACCGTTATATTCTTTTATTATGCTTGTGTACAATTTAAAAAAATGAAGGATTTGATTGGCTGGAGAAGGAATGAATTCATGTCATTTCAATTAGCACAATTGATATGTCATGTGTGCGCCTTTATGGCAGGGGTGTCCAAACGTTTTCCTTTGAGGGCCGCATACAGAATAATCGAAGGATGCTACGGCCATTTTGAAATTGTCTGACTTTATTAAACACGCTAAAACTAATGAGTCGATGAATAATGTGCTATAGTTTAGTTTGGAATTTTTCTTGATTTTGGTGGTGGCCCACACCCCTGTTTCCCACAAGAATAGATCCGCCCCAGCTCTGAACCAATCTCCACATTATTCAGAATCAAAGGAAGAGTAGTCGGTAATAAAATGGCCAATTTTTTGTTCACAAATTAGACCTTGCCACAGACAGCGGAACATGGAGGGAAAACAGTTTTGCTACTGTAACTTAAATATGGAACTTAACACATTCACTGCCAATGACGACTATAGACGTAAAAAATCCAAGCAAACAGCCAGTGCAAATTTTTGACAAGAAATTTGAATGTAGTTTTAGTTATTCATTGTTTTCATTCATAGTTATTGATCATTGTTGTTATTAATAACCATCGTGCGTAGAACGGATTCCCGTTACCCTACAACACGGGTGTTGATGTTCTTGTGGTCGGTCTTGGTCTTACTGAGACCACATACTGGGTCTCGGCCTCTAAAAGTCAATTTTAGTCGACTAAAATTGCTCTTTATTTTTGTTGACTAAAATTGTATTAAAACTAAAATACAATCAGGTGACTGAGTTATGACTAAGAAATTTAGTCAGAAGACGATAACTAAAACTAAAATTTCTTTTTTTTTTTAATTATTAACATTTAAATTTAATTATTATTATTATTATTATTATTATTTTTTTTTTTTTTTTAAATTAACACTGGCTGTTTGCTTGGATTTTTGACGTCTATAGTTGTCATTGGCAGTGAATGAGTTAATTAATAAAATTATAAAAGAAATATTTCTGTTTTAGGTTTAAATATCTTCTTTGCATATCTAGAAAAATAGGCTGTGTCAAAAGCAATTTTTTGGTATATGCTGAGGGCTGCTAAAAAACAGATGGCGGGCCGCAATTGGCCCTCGGGCCGTAGTTTGGACACCACTGCTTTATGGGGGTGTGGCCTAGTGAGTGATATCAGTCACATGGCCAGTTTTTGCGTGAGCATCGGGGTCGTGAGTTGCAGCCTCCAGTAGTGAGTGTTTTCATTTTGTAATTGACTGTTTGTCCGGTTCCATAAACACATGAAAGTGCGTCGGCAAACCTGAGCAATATTTGTCTGAAAATTTTGTTTATAAACCAATTTGTTCCACGAAAACATGATCAAGTGAATTCATTAGCTCGGGTTATAGTAATATATCGTTAGCCGGATAGCATTTTCCAGAAAATTTAACAAAAAAAAATTCAACCAGCTAGTAAAGTTTGAGGATTACCATAACCTTTTTGCAAGGCCCACAGAATATTGTGTTCTATTGCTATGAGAACATGAAACCTACCAAAAGAAAGATTTGAGTCTCTTCTTTCATCAGGAAAAAAAAAAGTACATTTTTATCTGTGTCAGTTTTGCAGCAATTAGCAGAGAATATAGCGAAGGTTCATGAAAATTCACATTCCTGGTGAAAACAGTGTCAAAAAGAGCTTGTTGCAACATGGCCCTGGTTGATCTCTTATACTCTGCTGCCACCTGCTGGCCGTTTTTGTAATAACTAGCATTGCTTCAACCGTTCTCTGCAGTTCAGAGGCTGCATCAAAAAAAAGGTATAACGATGTCTTTGGGACACTGGTAATTAAAATAGAACGTATTTATACGTTTTTGGGAGCAAATGAGTTCAGATTTGTGAGCAGAGCATTTTACTCTGAGATGATGAGATGACATACCAAAGACGTACAACTAATACGCTGTTTGAATTTTGGTTTTGTAAAGTGCACAAATGACTTGAAATTCAGCCAATAAACATCAAGTAGAACTGAAAGTAAATCTACGACTTTGTCCATCGTCGCGTGTGGCTTCAGGTTAGAGGTCATAACAGGAAGCAAATAAAAACGTCTGCTCCTGCTCATGTTTTTTTTTTTTCCTGATTAGGTTTTACAACGGCGACAACGGTGATCGTTTGTTTGATTTTACCATCTGAATATTCCCGTTATTTCCCCGTGGGGAAAGTTTGAAAGATATAAAGTGAGGAATCCCGTGTGTGCCTCTGCAAGTCATATGTGTACATTATGCGTAGCCTATGTTGTCATGTCGCCCTTCATGACCTCACCGAGTGGGCACCCCACCCACAATCTACAAGCATGTGCTCATGTCCTCTAAATTTAAAAAAAAAAAAAAAAAAAAAAAAAAAAAAAAAAAAAAAAAAAAAAATTGCATGGATGTGCATGTGTTCTCACTGTTTCTATGCAACGCTTTTCGGAGGCCCCTTCATGGTCCGGTCGTGGACAACACCTCTCTCTCTCTCTCCGATCCGTCGCTCTCACTCCTCACTCTTTCCTTCACCCTGGAGAAGGAGGGAGAAAGAAAAAAAAAATGGTGTGGTGGGTGGCGGGGTAAGACTGGAGGGGGGGGGGGGGGGGGGGGGGTAGTGGAAATAACAGGCTGCTGTCTCAAGAGGGGCAGAAAAAAAAGCCATGGGTGAGAAAAAAAAAAGAGGGAGAGAAGAAAGGTGTTTGGGGAAACATTCAAATAAAACGTAATAAACATCATTTTAGAGGCTAAAAAAAAAAAAAAAAAAGATCTCCAGAACATGCGCAAGTTATGAAAGGTACATGACTGATGAACTGGCCTGATACACAATAAAGACAATGGGCAAACGGGGAAGAGATTTGGATTGGGAGATGGTCCAGATAAGAAGAGATGAGGACATGATGATTGGCGCACTGATGTGGCCCGAGGAAGTAGTGCAAGATAAAAAAAAAAAAATAAAAAAAAAAAAAGCCGGCAGGGATGGGAGGGGAGAAAGTGATAGAGGAAAGAAAACAACAAAGAAAAAAAAAACAACGGAATCTTTTTTTTTTTTTTTTTTAAAGTTTCGCAAAGAGAGAAAGAGAAAGAGAGAGAGAGAGAGGGAGGAGAGTAGAGGGGCAAAAAAGGGAGGGGAGTGAAAAAGAGAGAGAGAGAGAGAGCGTGTGTGTGTGTGTGTGTGTGTTTTTATGAATGAAGTGAGTCACTGGCGA